>NC_139474.1:195000-200000 GCF_057233095.1 Heloderma suspectum | reverse complement strand
TAGGGTTAGGGTTAGGGTTAGGGTTAGGGTTAGGGTTAGGGTTAGGGTTAGGGTTAGGGTTAGGGTTAGGGTTAGGGTTAGGGTTAGGGTTAGGGTTAGGGTTAGGGTTAGGGTTAGGGTTAGGGTTAGGGTTAGGGTTAGGGTTAGGGTTAGGGTTAGGGTTAGGGTTAGGGTTAGGGTTAGGGTTAGGGTTAGGGTTAGGGTTAGGGTTAGGGTTAGGGTTAGGGTTAGGGTTAGGGTTAGGGTTAGGGTTAGGGTTAGGGTTAGGGTTAGGGTTAGGGTTAGGGTTAGGGTTAGGGTTAGGGTTAGGGTTAGGGTTAGGGTTAGGGTTAGGGTTAGGGTTAGGGTTAGGGTTAGGGTTAGGGTTAGGGTTAGGGTTAGGGTTAGGGTTAGGGTTAGGGTTAGGGTTAGGGTTAGGGTTAGGGTTAGGGTTAGGGTTAGGGTTAGGGTTAGGGTTAGGGTTAGGGTTAGGGTTAGGGTTAGGGTTAGGGTTAGGGTTAGGGTTAGGGTTAGGGTTAGGGTTAGGGTTAGGGTTAGGGTTAGGGTTAGGGTTAGGGTTAGGGTTAGGGTTAGGGTTAGGGTTAGGGTTAGGGTTAGGGTTAGGGTTAGGGTTAGGGTTAGGGTTAGGGTTAGGGTTAGGGTTAGGGTTAGGGTTAGGGTTAGGGTTAGGGTTAGGGTTAGGGTTAGGGTTAGGGTTAGGGTTAGGGTTAGGGTTAGGGTTAGGGTTAGGGTTAGGGTTAGGGTTAGGGTTAGGGTTAGGGTTAGGGTTAGGGTTAGGGTTAGGGTTAGGGTTAGGGTTAGGGTTAGGGTTAGGGTTAGGGTTAGGGTTAGGGTTAGGGTTAGGGTTAGGGTTAGGGTTAGGGTTAGGGTTAGGGTTAGGGTTAGGGTTAGGGTTAGGGTTAGGGTTAGGGTTAGGGTTAGGGTTAGGGTTAGGGTTAGGGTTAGGGTTAGGGTTAGGGTTAGGGTTAGGGTTAGGGTTAGGGTTAGGGTTAGGGTTAGGGTTAGGGTTAGGGTTAGGGTTAGGGTTAGGGTTAGGGTTAGGGTTAGGGTTAGGGTTAGGGTTAGGGTTAGGGTTAGGGTTAGGGTTAGGGTTAGGGTTAGGGTTAGGGTTAGGGTTAGGGTTAGGGTTAGGGTTAGGGTTAGGGTTAGGGTTAGGGTTAGGGTTAGGGTTAGGGTTAGGGTTAGGGTTAGGGTTAGGGTTAGGGTTAGGGTTAGGGTTAGGGTTAGGGTTAGGGTTAGGGTTAGGGTTAGGGTTAGGGTTAGGGTTAGGGTTAGGGTTAGGGTTAGGGTTAGGGTTAGGGTTAGGGTTAGGGTTAGGGTTAGGGTTAGGGTTAGGGTTAGGGTTAGGGTTAGGGTTAGGGTTAGGGTTAGGGTTAGGGTTAGGGTTAGGGTTAGGGTTAGGGTTAGGGTTAGGGTTAGGGTTAGGGTTAGGGTTAGGGTTAGGGTTAGGGTTAGGGTTAGGGTTAGGGTTAGGGTTAGGGTTAGGGTTAGGGTTAGGGTTAGGGTTAGGGTTAGGGTTAGGGTTAGGGTTAGGGTTAGGGTTAGGGTTAGGGTTAGGGTTAGGGTTAGGGTTAGGGTTAGGGTTAGGGTTAGGGTTAGGGTTAGGGTTAGGGTTAGGGTTAGGGTTAGGGTTAGGGTTAGGGTTAGGGTTAGGGTTAGGGTTAGGGTTAGGGTTAGGGTTAGGGTTAGGGTTAGGGTTAGGGTTAGGGTTAGGGTTAGGGTTAGGGTTAGGGTTAGGGTTAGGGTTAGGGTTAGGGTTAGGGTTAGGGTTAGGGTTAGGGTTAGGGTTAGGGTTAGGGTTAGGGTTAGGGTTAGGGTTAGGGTTAGGGTTAGGGTTAGGGTTAGGGTTAGGGTTAGGGTTAGGGTTAGGGTTAGGGTTAGGGTTAGGGTTAGGGTTAGGGTTAGGGTTAGGGTTAGGGTTAGGGTTAGGGTTAGGGTTAGGGTTAGGGTTAGGGTTAGGGTTAGGGTTAGGGTTAGGGTTAGGGTTAGGGTTAGGGTTAGGGTTAGGGTTAGGGTTAGGGTTAGGGTTAGGGTTAGGGTTAGGGTTAGGGTTAGGGTTAGGGTTAGGGTTAGGGTTAGGGTTAGGGTTAGGGTTAGGGTTAGGGTTAGGGTTAGGGTTAGGGTTAGGGTTAGGGTTAGGGTTAGGGTTAGGGTTAGGGTTAGGGTTAGGGTTAGGGTTAGGGTTAGGGTTAGGGTTAGGGTTAGGGTTAGGGTTAGGGTTAGGGTTAGGGTTAGGGTTAGGGTTAGGGTTAGGGTTAGGGTTAGGGTTAGGGTTAGGGTTAGGGTTAGGGTTAGGGTTAGGGTTAGGGTTAGGGTTAGGGTTAGGGTTAGGGTTAGGGTTAGGGTTAGGGTTAGGGTTAGGGTTAGGGTTAGGGTTAGGGTTAGGGTTAGGGTTAGGGTTAGGGTTAGGGTTAGGGTTAGGGTTAGGGTTAGGGTTAGGGTTAGGGTTAGGGTTAGGGTTAGGGTTAGGGTTAGGGTTAGGGTTAGGGTTAGGGTTAGGGTTAGGGTTAGGGTTAGGGTTAGGGTTAGGGTTAGGGTTAGGGTTAGGGTTAGGGTTAGGGTTAGGGTTAGGGTTAGGGTTAGGGTTAGGGTTAGGGTTAGGGTTAGGGTTAGGGTTAGGGTTAGGGTTAGGGTTAGGGTTAGGGTTAGGGTTAGGGTTAGGGTTAGGGTTAGGGTTAGGGTTAGGGTTAGGGTTAGGGTTAGGGTTAGGGTTAGGGTTAGGGTTAGGGTTAGGGTTAGGGTTAGGGTTAGGGTTAGGGTTAGGGTTAGGGTTAGGGTTAGGGTTAGGGTTAGGGTTAGGGTTAGGGTTAGGGTTAGGGTTAGGGTTAGGGTTAGGGTTAGGGTTAGGGTTAGGGTTAGGGTTAGGGTTAGGGTTAGGGTTAGGGTTAGGGTTAGGGTTAGGGTTAGGGTTAGGGTTAGGGTTAGGGTTAGGGTTAGGGTTAGGGTTAGGGTTAGGGTTAGGGTTAGGGTTAGGGTTAGGGTTAGGGTTAGGGTTAGGGTTAGGGTTAGGGTTAGGGTTAGGGTTAGGGTTAGGGTTAGGGTTAGGGTTAGGGTTAGGGTTAGGGTTAGGGTTAGGGTTAGGGTTAGGGTTAGGGTTAGGGTTAGGGTTAGGGTTAGGGTTAGGGTTAGGGTTAGGGTTAGGGTTAGGGTTAGGGTTAGGGTTAGGGTTAGGGTTAGGGTTAGGGTTAGGGTTAGGGTTAGGGTTAGGGTTAGGGTTAGGGTTAGGGTTAGGGTTAGGGTTAGGGTTAGGGTTAGGGTTAGGGTTAGGGTTAGGGTTAGGGTTAGGGTTAGGGTTAGGGTTAGGGTTAGGGTTAGGGTTAGGGTTAGGGTTAGGGTTAGGGTTAGGGTTAGGGTTAGGGTTAGGGTTAGGGTTAGGGTTAGGGTTAGGGTTAGGGTTAGGGTTAGGGTTAGGGTTAGGGTTAGGGTTAGGGTTAGGGTTAGGGTTAGGGTTAGGGTTAGGGTTAGGGTTAGGGTTAGGGTTAGGGTTAGGGTTAGGGTTAGGGTTAGGGTTAGGGTTAGGGTTAGGGTTAGGGTTAGGGTTAGGGTTAGGGTTAGGGTTAGGGTTAGGGTTAGGGTTAGGGTTAGGGTTAGGGTTAGGGTTCGGGTTCGGGTTCGGGTTCGGGTTCGGGTTCGGGTTCGGGTTCGGGTTCGGGTTCGGGTTCGGGTTCGGGTTCGGGTTCGGGTTCGGGTTCGGGTTCGGGTTCGGGTTCGGGTTCGGGTTCGGGTTCGGGTTCGGGTTCGGGTTCGGGTTCGGGTTCGGGTTCGGGTTCGGGTTCGGGTTCGGGTTCGGGTTCGGGTTCGGGTTCGGGTTCGGGTTCGGGTTCGGGTTCGGGTTCGGGTTCGGGTTCGGGTTCGGGTTCGGGTTCGGGTTCGGGTTCGGGTTCGGGTTAGGGTTAGGGTTAGGGTTAGGGTTAGGGTTAGGGTTAGGGTTAGGGTTAGGGTTAGGGTTAGGGTTAGGGTTAGGGTTAGGGTTAGGGTTAGGGTTAGGGTTAGGGTTAGGGTTAGGGTTAGGGTTAGGGTTAGGGTTAGGGTTAGGGTTAGGGTTAGGGTTAGGGTTAGGGTTAGGGTTAGGGTTAGGGTTAGGGTTAGGGTTAGGGTTAGGGTTAGGGTTAGGGTTAGGGTTAGGGTTAGGGTTAGGGTTAGGGTTAGGGTTAGGGTTAGGGTTAGGGTTAGGGTTAGGGTTAGGGTTAGGGTTAGGGTTAGGGTTAGGGTTAGGGTTAGGGTTAGGGTTAGGGTTAGGGTTAGGGTTAGGGTTAGGGTTAGGGTTAGGGTTAGGGTTAGGGTTAGGGTTAGGGTTAGGGTTAGGGTTAGGGTTAGGGTTAGGGTTAGGGTTAGGGTTAGGGTTAGGGTTAGGGTTAGGGTTAGGGTTAGGGTTAGGGTTAGGGTTAGGGTTAGGGTTAGGGTTAGGGTTAGGGTTAGGGTTAGGGTTAGGGTTAGGGTTAGGGTTAGGGTTAGGGTTAGGGTTAGGGTTAGGGTTAGGGTTAGGGTTAGGGTTAGGGTTAGGGTTAGGGTTAGGGTTAGGGTTAGGGTTAGGGTTAGGGTTAGGGTTAGGGTTAGGGTTAGGGTTAGGGTTAGGGTTAGGGTTAGGGTTAGGGTTAGGGTTAGGGTTAGGGTTAGGGTTAGGGTTAGGGTTAGGGTTAGGGTTAGGGTTAGGGTTAGGGTTAGGGTTAGGGTTAGGGTTAGGGTTAGGGTTAGGGTTAGGGTTAGGGTTAGGGTTAGGGTTAGGGTTAGGGTTAGGGTTAGGGTTAGGGTTAGGGTTAGGGTTAGGGTTAGGGTTAGGGTTAGGGTTAGGGTTAGGGTTAGGGTTAGGGTTAGGGTTAGGGTTAGGGTTAGGGTTAGGGTTAGGGTTAGGGTTAGGGTTAGGGTTAGGGTTAGGGTTAGGGTTAGGGTTAGGGTTAGGGTTAGGGTTAGGGTTAGGGTTAGGGTTAGGGTTAGGGTTAGGGTTAGGGTTAGGGTTAGGGTTAGGGTTAGGGTTAGGGTTAGGGTTAGGGTTAGGGTTA
>NC_139474.1:97500-160000 GCF_057233095.1 Heloderma suspectum | reverse complement strand
TAGGGTTAGGGTTAGGGTTAGGGTTAGGGTTAGGGTTAGGGTTAGGGTTAGGGTTAGGGTTAGGGTTAGGGTTAGGGTTAGGGTTAGGGTTAGGGTTAGGGTTAGGGTTAGGGTTAGGGTTAGGGTTAGGGTTAGGGTTAGGGTTAGGGTTAGGGTTAGGGTTAGGGTTAGGGTTAGGGTTAGGGTTAGGGTTAGGGTTAGGGTTAGGGTTAGGGTTAGGGTTAGGGTTAGGGTTAGGGTTAGGGTTAGGGTTAGGGTTAGGGTTAGGGTTAGGGTTAGGGTTAGGGTTAGGGTTAGGGTTAGGGTTAGGGTTAGGGTTAGGGTTAGGGTTAGGGTTAGGGTTAGGGTTAGGGTTAGGGTTAGGGTTAGGGTTAGGGTTAGGGTTAGGGTTAGGGTTAGGGTTAGGGTTAGGGTTAGGGTTAGGGTTAGGGTTAGGGTTAGGGTTAGGGTTAGGGTTAGGGTTAGGGTTAGGGTTAGGGTTAGGGTTAGGGTTAGGGTTAGGGTTAGGGTTAGGGTTAGGGTTAGGGTTAGGGTTAGGGTTAGGGTTAGGGTTAGGGTTAGGGTTAGGGTTAGGGTTAGGGTTAGGGTTAGGGTTAGGGTTAGGGTTAGGGTTAGGGTTAGGGTTAGGGTTAGGGTTAGGGTTAGGGTTAGGGTTAGGGTTAGGGTTAGGGTTAGGGTTAGGGTTAGGGTTAGGGTTAGGGTTAGGGTTAGGGTTAGGGTTAGGGTTAGGGTTAGGGTTAGGGTTAGGGTTAGGGTTAGGGTTAGGGTTAGGGTTAGGGTTAGGGTTAGGGTTAGGGTTAGGGTTAGGGTTAGGGTTAGGGTTAGGGTTAGGGTTAGGGTTAGGGTTAGGGTTAGGGTTAGGGTTAGGGTTAGGGTTAGGGTTAGGGTTAGGGTTAGGGTTAGGGTTAGGGTTAGGGTTAGGGTTAGGGTTAGGGTTAGGGTTAGGGTTAGGGTTAGGGTTAGGGTTAGGGTTAGGGTTAGGGTTAGGGTTAGGGTTAGGGTTAGGGTTAGGGTTAGGGTTAGGGTTAGGGTTAGGGTTAGGGTTAGGGTTAGGGTTAGGGTTAGGGTTAGGGTTAGGGTTAGGGTTAGGGTTAGGGTTAGGGTTAGGGTTAGGGTTAGGGTTAGGGTTAGGGTTAGGGTTAGGGTTAGGGTTAGGGTTAGGGTTAGGGTTAGGGTTAGGGTTAGGGTTAGGGTTAGGGTTAGGGTTAGGGTTAGGGTTAGGGTTAGGGTTAGGGTTAGGGTTAGGGTTAGGGTTAGGGTTAGGGTTAGGGTTAGGGTTAGGGTTAGGGTTAGGGTTAGGGTTAGGGTTAGGGTTAGGGTTAGGGTTAGGGTTAGGGTTAGGGTTAGGGTTAGGGTTAGGGTTAGGGTTAGGGTTAGGGTTAGGGTTAGGGTTAGGGTTAGGGTTAGGGTTAGGGTTAGGGTTAGGGTTAGGGTTAGGGTTAGGGTTAGGGTTAGGGTTAGGGTTAGGGTTAGGGTTAGGGTTAGGGTTAGGGTTAGGGTTAGGGTTAGGGTTAGGGTTAGGGTTAGGGTTAGGGTTAGGGTTAGGGTTAGGGTTAGGGTTAGGGTTAGGGTTAGGGTTAGGGTTAGGGTTAGGGTTAGGGTTAGGGTTAGGGTTAGGGTTAGGGTTAGGGTTAGGGTTAGGGTTAGGGTTAGGGTTAGGGTTAGGGTTAGGGTTAGGGTTAGGGTTAGGGTTAGGGTTAGGGTTAGGGTTAGGGTTAGGGTTAGGGTTAGGGTTAGGGTTAGGGTTAGGGTTAGGGTTAGGGTTAGGGTTAGGGTTAGGGTTAGGGTTAGGGTTAGGGTTAGGGTTAGGGTTAGGGTTAGGGTTAGGGTTAGGGTTAGGGTTAGGGTTAGGGTTAGGGTTAGGGTTAGGGTTAGGGTTAGGGTTAGGGTTAGGGTTAGGGTTAGGGTTAGGGTTAGGGTTAGGGTTAGGGTTAGGGTTAGGGTTAGGGTTAGGGTTAGGGTTAGGGTTAGGGTTAGGGTTAGGGTTAGGGTTAGGGTTAGGGTTAGGGTTAGGGTTAGGGTTAGGGTTAGGGTTAGGGTTAGGGTTAGGGTTAGGGTTAGGGTTAGGGTTAGGGTTAGGGTTAGGGTTAGGGTTAGGGTTAGGGTTAGGGTTAGGGTTAGGGTTAGGGTTAGGGTTAGGGTTAGGGTTAGGGTTAGGGTTAGGGTTAGGGTTAGGGTTAGGGTTAGGGTTAGGGTTAGGGTTAGGGTTAGGGTTAGGGTTAGGGTTAGGGTTAGGGTTAGGGTTAGGGTTAGGGTTAGGGTTAGGGTTAGGGTTAGGGTTAGGGTTAGGGTTAGGGTTAGGGTTAGGGTTAGGGTTAGGGTTAGGGTTAGGGTTAGGGTTAGGGTTAGGGTTAGGGTTAGGGTTAGGGTTAGGGTTAGGGTTAGGGTTAGGGTTAGGGTTAGGGTTAGGGTTAGGGTTAGGGTTAGGGTTAGGGTTAGGGTTAGGGTTAGGGTTAGGGTTAGGGTTAGGGTTAGGGTTAGGGTTAGGGTTAGGGTTAGGGTTAGGGTTAGGGTTAGGGTTAGGGTTAGGGTTAGGGTTAGGGTTAGGGTTAGGGTTAGGGTTAGGGTTAGGGTTAGGGTTAGGGTTAGGGTTAGGGTTAGGGTTAGGGTTAGGGTTAGGGTTAGGGTTAGGGTTAGGGTTAGGGTTAGGGTTAGGGTTAGGGTTAGGGTTAGGGTTAGGGTTAGGGTTAGGGTTAGGGTTAGGGTTAGGGTTAGGGTTAGGGTTAGGGTTAGGGTTAGGGTTAGGGTTAGGGTTAGGGTTAGGGTTAGGGTTAGGGTTAGGGTTAGGGTTAGGGTTAGGGTTAGGGTTAGGGTTAGGGTTAGGGTTAGGGTTAGGGTTAGGGTTAGGGTTAGGGTTAGGGTTAGGGTTAGGGTTAGGGTTAGGGTTAGGGTTAGGGTTAGGGTTAGGGTTAGGGTTAGGGTTAGGGTTAGGGTTAGGGTTAGGGTTAGGGTTAGGGTTAGGGTTAGGGTTAGGGTTAGGGTTAGGGTTAGGGTTAGGGTTAGGGTTAGGGTTAGGGTTAGGGTTAGGGTTAGGGTTAGGGTTAGGGTTAGGGTTAGGGTTAGGGTTAGGGTTAGGGTTAGGGTTAGGGTTAGGGTTAGGGTTAGGGTTAGGGTTAGGGTTAGGGTTAGGGTTAGGGTTAGGGTTAGGGTTAGGGTTAGGGTTAGGGTTAGGGTTAGGGTTAGGGTTAGGGTTAGGGTTAGGGTTAGGGTTAGGGTTAGGGTTAGGGTTAGGGTTAGGGTTAGGGTTAGGGTTAGGGTTAGGGTTAGGGTTAGGGTTAGGGTTAGGGTTAGGGTTAGGGTTAGGGTTAGGGTTAGGGTTAGGGTTAGGGTTAGGGTTAGGGTTAGGGTTAGGGTTAGGGTTAGGGTTAGGGTTAGGGTTAGGGTTAGGGTTAGGGTTAGGGTTAGGGTTAGGGTTAGGGTTAGGGTTAGGGTTAGGGTTAGGGTTAGGGTTAGGGTTAGGGTTAGGGTTAGGGTTAGGGTTAGGGTTAGGGTTAGGGTTAGGGTTAGGGTTAGGGTTAGGGTTAGGGTTAGGGTTAGGGTTAGGGTTAGGGTTAGGGTTAGGGTTAGGGTTAGGGTTAGGGTTAGGGTTAGGGTTAGGGTTAGGGTTAGGGTTAGGGTTAGGGTTAGGGTTAGGGTTAGGGTTAGGGTTAGGGTTAGGGTTAGGGTTAGGGTTAGGGTTAGGGTTAGGGTTAGGGTTAGGGTTAGGGTTAGGGTTAGGGTTAGGGTTAGGGTTAGGGTTAGGGTTAGGGTTAGGGTTAGGGTTAGGGTTAGGGTTAGGGTTAGGGTTAGGGTTAGGGTTAGGGTTAGGGTTAGGGTTAGGGTTAGGGTTAGGGTTAGGGTTAGGGTTAGGGTTAGGGTTAGGGTTAGGGTTAGGGTTAGGGTTAGGGTTAGGGTTAGGGTTAGGGTTAGGGTTAGGGTTAGGGTTAGGGTTAGGGTTAGGGTTAGGGTTAGGGTTAGGGTTAGGGTTAGGGTTAGGGTTAGGGTTAGGGTTAGGGTTAGGGTTAGGGTTAGGGTTAGGGTTAGGGTTAGGGTTAGGGTTAGGGTTAGGGTTAGGGTTAGGGTTAGGGTTAGGGTTAGGGTTAGGGTTAGGGTTAGGGTTAGGGTTAGGGTTAGGGTTAGGGTTAGGGTTAGGGTTAGGGTTAGGGTTAGGGTTAGGGTTAGGGTTAGGGTTAGGGTTAGGGTTAGGGTTAGGGTTAGGGTTAGGGTTAGGGTTAGGGTTAGGGTTAGGGTTAGGGTTAGGGTTAGGGTTAGGGTTAGGGTTAGGGTTAGGGTTAGGGTTAGGGTTAGGGTTAGGGTTAGGGTTAGGGTTAGGGTTAGGGTTAGGGTTAGGGTTAGGGTTAGGGTTAGGGTTAGGGTTAGGGTTAGGGTTAGGGTTAGGGTTAGGGTTAGGGTTAGGGTTAGGGTTAGGGTTAGGGTTAGGGTTAGGGTTAGGGTTAGGGTTAGGGTTAGGGTTAGGGTTAGGGTTAGGGTTAGGGTTAGGGTTAGGGTTAGGGTTAGGGTTAGGGTTAGGGTTAGGGTTAGGGTTAGGGTTAGGGTTAGGGTTAGGGTTAGGGTTAGGGTTAGGGTTAGGGTTAGGGTTAGGGTTAGGGTTAGGGTTAGGGTTAGGGTTAGGGTTAGGGTTAGGGTTAGGGTTAGGGTTAGGGTTAGGGTTAGGGTTAGGGTTAGGGTTAGGGTTAGGGTTAGGGTTAGGGTTAGGGTTAGGGTTAGGGTTAGGGTTAGGGTTAGGGTTAGGGTTGGGTTAGGGTTGGGTTAGGGTTAGGGTTGGGTTAGGGTTAGGGTTGGGGTTAGGGTTGGGGTTGGGGTTAGGGTTGGGGTTGGGGTTAGGGTTGGGGTTAGGGTTAGGGTTGGGGTTGGGGTTAGGGTTAGGGTTAGGGTTAGGGTTAGGGTTAGGGTTAGGGTTAGGGTTAGGGTTAGGGTTAGGGTTAGGGTTAGGGTTAGGGTTAGGGTTAGGGTTAGGGTTAGGGTTAGGGTTAGGGTTAGGGTTAGGGTTAGGGTTAGGGTTAGGGTTAGGGTTAGGGTTAGGGTTAGGGTTAGGGGTTAGGGGTTAGGGTTAGGGGTTAGGGTTAGGGGTTAGGGTTAGGGTTAGGGTTAGGGTTAGGGTTAGGGGTAGGGTTAGGGGTAGGGTTAGGGGTAGGGTTAGGGGTTAGGGTTAGGGGTAGGGTTAGGGTTAGGGTTAGGGTTAGGGTTAGGGTTAGGGTTAGGGTTAGGGTTAGGGTTAGGGTTAGGGTTAGGGTTAGGGTTAGGGTTAGGGTTAGGGTTAGGGTTAGGGTTAGGGTTAGGGTTAGGGTTAGGGTTAGGGTTAGGGTTAGGGTTAGGGTTAGGGTTAGGGTTAGGGTTAGGGTTAGGGTTAGGGTTAGGGTTAGGGTTAGGGTTAGGGTTAGGGTTAGGGTTAGGGTTAGGGTTAGGGTTAGGGTTAGGGTTAGGGTTAGGGTTAGGGTTAGGGTTAGGGTTAGGGTTAGGGTTAGGGTTAGGGTTAGGGTTAGGGTTAGGGTTAGGGTTAGGGTTAGGGTTAGGGTTAGGGTTAGGGTTAGGGTTAGGGTTAGGGTTAGGGTTAGGGTTAGGGTTAGGGTTAGGGTTAGGGTTAGGGTTAGGGTTAGGGTTAGGGTTAGGGTTAGGGTTAGGGTTAGGGTTAGGGTTAGGGTTAGGGTTAGGGTTAGGGTTAGGGTTAGGGTTAGGGTTAGGGTTAGGGTTAGGGTTAGGGTTAGGGTTAGGGTTAGGGTTAGGGTTAGGGTTAGGGTTAGGGTTAGGGTTAGGGTTAGGGTTAGGGTTAGGGTTAGGGTTAGGGTTAGGGTTAGGGTTAGGGTTAGGGTTAGGGTTAGGGTTAGGGTTAGGGTTAGGGTTAGGGTTAGGGTTAGGGTTAGGGTTAGGGTTAGGGTTAGGGTTAGGGTTAGGGTTAGGGTTAGGGTTAGGGTTAGGGTTAGGGTTAGGGTTAGGGTTAGGGTTAGGGTTAGGGTTAGGGTTAGGGTTAGGGTTAGGGTTAGGGTTAGGGTTAGGGTTAGGGTTAGGGTTAGGGTTAGGGTTAGGGTTAGGGTTAGGGTTAGGGTTAGGGTTAGGGTTAGGGTTAGGGTTAGGGTTAGGGTTAGGGTTAGGGTTAGGGTTAGGGTTAGGGTTAGGGTTAGGGTTAGGGTTAGGGTTAGGGTTAGGGTTAGGGTTAGGGTTAGGGTTAGGGTTAGGGTTAGGGTTAGGGTTAGGGTTAGGGTTAGGGTTAGGGTTAGGGTTAGGGTTAGGGTTAGGGTTAGGGTTAGGGTTAGGGTTAGGGTTAGGGTTAGGGTTAGGGTTAGGGTTAGGGTTAGGGTTAGGGTTAGGGTTAGGGTTAGGGTTAGGGTTAGGGTTAGGGTTAGGGTTAGGGTTAGGGTTAGGGTTAGGGTTAGGGTTAGGGTTAGGGTTAGGGTTAGGGTTAGGGTTAGGGTTAGGGTTAGGGTTAGGGTTAGGGTTAGGGTTAGGGTTAGGGTTAGGGTTAGGGTTAGGGTTAGGGTTAGGGTTAGGGTTAGGGTTAGGGTTAGGGTTAGGGTTAGGGTTAGGGTTAGGGTTAGGGTTAGGGTTAGGGTTAGGGTTAGGGTTAGGGTTAGGGTTAGGGTTAGGGTTAGGGTTAGGGTTAGGGTTAGGGTTAGGGTTAGGGTTAGGGTTAGGGTTAGGGTTAGGGTTAGGGTTAGGGTTAGGGTTAGGGTTAGGGTTAGGGTTAGGGTTAGGGTTAGGGTTAGGGTTAGGGTTAGGGTTAGGGTTAGGGTTAGGGTTAGGGTTAGGGTTAGGGTTAGGGTTAGGGTTAGGGTTAGGGTTAGGGTTAGGGTTAGGGTTAGGGTTAGGGTTAGGGTTAGGGTTAGGGTTAGGGTTAGGGTTAGGGTTAGGGTTAGGGTTAGGGTTAGGGTTAGGGTTAGGGTTAGGGTTAGGGTTAGGGTTAGGGTTAGGGTTAGGGTTAGGGTTAGGGTTAGGGTTAGGGTTAGGGTTAGGGTTAGGGTTAGGGTTAGGGTTAGGGTTAGGGTTAGGGTTAGGGTTAGGGTTAGGGTTAGGGTTAGGGTTAGGGTTAGGGTTAGGGTTAGGGTTAGGGTTAGGGTTAGGGTTAGGGTTAGGGTTAGGGTTAGGGTTAGGGTTAGGGTTAGGGTTAGGGTTAGGGTTAGGGTTAGGGTTAGGGTTAGGGTTAGGGTTAGGGTTAGGGTTAGGGTTAGGGTTAGGGTTAGGGTTAGGGTTAGGGTTAGGGTTAGGGTTAGGGTTAGGGTTAGGGTTAGGGTTAGGGTTAGGGTTAGGGTTAGGGTTAGGGTTAGGGTTAGGGTTAGGGTTAGGGTTAGGGTTAGGGTTAGGGTTAGGGTTAGGGTTAGGGTTAGGGTTAGGGTTAGGGTTAGGGTTAGGGTTAGGGTTAGGGTTAGGGTTAGGGTTAGGGTTAGGGTTAGGGTTAGGGTTAGGGTTAGGGTTAGGGTTAGGGTTAGGGTTAGGGTTAGGGTTAGGGTTAGGGTTAGGGTTAGGGTTAGGGTTAGGGTTAGGGTTAGGGTTAGGGTTAGGGTTAGGGTTAGGGTTAGGGTTAGGGTTAGGGTTAGGGTTAGGGTTAGGGTTAGGGTTAGGGTTAGGGTTAGGGTTAGGGTTAGGGTTAGGGTTAGGGTTAGGGTTAGGGTTAGGGTTAGGGTTAGGGTTAGGGTTAGGGTTAGGGTTAGGGTTAGGGTTAGGGTTAGGGTTAGGGTTAGGGTTAGGGTTAGGGTTAGGGTTAGGGTTAGGGTTAGGGTTAGGGTTAGGGTTAGGGTTAGGGTTAGGGTTAGGGTTAGGGTTAGGGTTAGGGTTAGGGTTAGGGTTAGGGTTAGGGTTAGGGTTAGGGTTAGGGTTAGGGTTAGGGTTAGGGTTAGGGTTAGGGTTAGGGTTAGGGTTAGGGTTAGGGTTAGGGTTAGGGTTAGGGTTAGGGTTAGGGTTAGGGTTAGGGTTAGGGTTAGGGTTAGGGTTAGGGTTAGGGTTAGGGTTAGGGTTAGGGTTAGGGTTAGGGTTAGGGTTAGGGTTAGGGTTAGGGTTAGGGTTAGGGTTAGGGTTAGGGTTAGGGTTAGGGTTAGGGTTAGGGTTAGGGTTAGGGTTAGGGTTAGGGTTAGGGTTAGGGTTAGGGTTAGGGTTAGGGTTAGGGTTAGGGTTAGGGTTAGGGTTAGGGTTAGGGTTAGGGTTAGGGTTAGGGTTAGGGTTAGGGTTAGGGTTAGGGTTAGGGTTAGGGTTAGGGTTAGGGTTAGGGTTAGGGTTAGGGTTAGGGTTAGGGTTAGGGTTAGGGTTAGGGTTAGGGTTAGGGTTAGGGTTAGGGTTAGGGTTAGGGTTAGGGTTAGGGTTAGGGTTAGGGTTAGGGTTAGGGTTAGGGTTAGGGTTAGGGTTAGGGTTAGGGTTAGGGTTAGGGTTAGGGTTAGGGTTAGGGTTAGGGTTAGGGTTAGGGTTAGGGTTAGGGTTAGGGTTAGGGTTAGGGTTAGGGTTAGGGTTAGGGTTAGGGTTAGGGTTAGGGTTAGGGTTAGGGTTAGGGTTAGGGTTAGGGTTAGGGTTAGGGTTAGGGTTAGGGTTAGGGTTAGGGTTAGGGTTAGGGTTAGGGTTAGGGTTAGGGTTAGGGTTAGGGTTAGGGTTAGGGTTAGGGTTAGGGTTAGGGTTAGGGTTAGGGTTAGGGTTAGGGTTAGGGTTAGGGTTAGGGTTAGGGTTAGGGTTAGGGTTAGGGTTAGGGTTAGGGTTAGGGTTAGGGTTAGGGTTAGGGTTAGGGTTAGGGTTAGGGTTAGGGTTAGGGTTAGGGTTAGGGTTAGGGTTAGGGTTAGGGTTAGGGTTAGGGTTAGGGTTAGGGTTAGGGTTAGGGTTAGGGTTAGGGTTAGGGTTAGGGTTAGGGTTAGGGTTAGGGTTAGGGTTAGGGTTAGGGTTAGGGTTAGGGTTAGGGTTAGGGTTAGGGTTAGGGTTAGGGTTAGGGTTAGGGTTAGGGTTAGGGTTAGGGTTAGGGTTAGGGTTAGGGTTAGGGTTAGGGTTAGGGTTAGGGTTAGGGTTAGGGTTAGGGTTAGGGTTAGGGTTAGGGTTAGGGTTAGGGTTAGGGTTAGGGTTAGGGTTAGGGTTAGGGTTAGGGTTAGGGTTAGGGTTAGGGTTAGGGTTAGGGTTAGGGTTAGGGTTAGGGTTAGGGTTAGGGTTAGGGTTAGGGTTAGGGTTAGGGTTAGGGTTAGGGTTAGGGTTAGGGTTAGGGTTAGGGTTAGGGTTAGGGTTAGGGTTAGGGTTAGGGTTAGGGTTAGGGTTAGGGTTAGGGTTAGGGTTAGGGTTAGGGTTAGGGTTAGGGTTAGGGTTAGGGTTAGGGTTAGGGTTAGGGTTAGGGTTAGGGTTAGGGTTAGGGTTAGGGTTAGGGTTAGGGTTAGGGTTAGGGTTAGGGTTAGGGTTAGGGTTAGGGTTAGGGTTAGGGTTAGGGTTAGGGTTAGGGTTAGGGTTAGGGTTAGGGTTAGGGTTAGGGTTAGGGTTAGGGTTAGGGTTAGGGTTAGGGTTAGGGTTAGGGTTAGGGTTAGGGTTAGGGTTAGGGTTAGGGTTAGGGTTAGGGTTAGGGTTAGGGTTAGGGTTAGGGTTAGGGTTAGGGTTAGGGTTAGGGTTAGGGTTAGGGTTAGGGTTAGGGTTAGGGTTAGGGTTAGGGTTAGGGTTAGGGTTAGGGTTAGGGTTAGGGTTAGGGTTAGGGTTAGGGTTAGGGTTAGGGTTAGGGTTAGGGTTAGGGTTAGGGTTAGGGTTAGGGTTAGGGTTAGGGTTAGGGTTAGGGTTAGGGTTAGGGTTAGGGTTAGGGTTAGGGTTAGGGTTAGGGTTAGGGTTAGGGTTAGGGTTAGGGTTAGGGTTAGGGTTAGGGTTAGGGTTAGGGTTAGGGTTAGGGTTAGGGTTAGGGTTAGGGTTAGGGTTAGGGTTAGGGTTAGGGTTAGGGTTAGGGTTAGGGTTAGGGTTAGGGTTAGGGTTAGGGTTAGGGTTAGGGTTAGGGTTAGGGTTAGGGTTAGGGTTAGGGTTAGGGTTAGGGTTAGGGTTAGGGTTAGGGTTAGGGTTAGGGTTAGGGTTAGGGTTAGGGTTAGGGTTAGGGTTAGGGTTAGGGTTAGGGTTAGGGTTAGGGTTAGGGTTAGGGTTAGGGTTAGGGTTAGGGTTAGGGTTAGGGTTAGGGTTAGGGTTAGGGTTAGGGTTAGGGTTAGGGTTAGGGTTAGGGTTAGGGTTAGGGTTAGGGTTAGGGTTAGGGTTAGGGTTAGGGTTAGGGTTAGGGTTAGGGTTAGGGTTAGGGTTAGGGTTAGGGTTAGGGTTAGGGTTAGGGTTAGGGTTAGGGTTAGGGTTAGGGTTAGGGTTAGGGTTAGGGTTAGGGTTAGGGTTAGGGTTAGGGTTAGGGTTAGGGTTAGGGTTAGGGTTAGGGTTAGGGTTAGGGTTAGGGTTAGGGTTAGGGTTAGGGTTAGGGTTAGGGTTAGGGTTAGGGTTAGGGTTAGGGTTAGGGTTAGGGTTAGGGTTAGGGTTAGGGTTAGGGTTAGGGTTAGGGTTAGGGTTAGGGTTAGGGTTAGGGTTAGGGTTAGGGTTAGGGTTAGGGTTAGGGTTAGGGTTAGGGTTAGGGTTAGGGTTAGGGTTAGGGTTAGGGTTAGGGTTAGGGTTAGGGTTAGGGTTAGGGTTAGGGTTAGGGTTAGGGTTAGGGTTAGGGTTAGGGTTAGGGTTAGGGTTAGGGTTAGGGTTAGGGTTAGGGTTAGGGTTAGGGTTAGGGTTAGGGTTAGGGTTAGGGTTAGGGTTAGGGTTAGGGTTAGGGTTAGGGTTAGGGTTAGGGTTAGGGTTAGGGTTAGGGTTAGGGTTAGGGTTAGGGTTAGGGTTAGGGTTAGGGTTAGGGTTAGGGTTAGGGTTAGGGTTAGGGTTAGGGTTAGGGTTAGGGTTAGGGTTAGGGTTAGGGTTAGGGTTAGGGTTAGGGTTAGGGTTAGGGTTAGGGTTAGGGTTAGGGTTAGGGTTAGGGTTAGGGTTAGGGTTAGGGTTAGGGTTAGGGTTAGGGTTAGGGTTAGGGTTAGGGTTAGGGTTAGGGTTAGGGTTAGGGTTAGGGTTAGGGTTAGGGTTAGGGTTAGGGTTAGGGTTAGGGTTAGGGTTAGGGTTAGGGTTAGGGTTAGGGTTAGGGTTAGGGTTAGGGTTAGGGTTAGGGTTAGGGTTAGGGTTAGGGTTAGGGTTAGGGTTAGGGTTAGGGTTAGGGTTAGGGTTAGGGTTAGGGTTAGGGTTAGGGTTAGGGTTAGGGTTAGGGTTAGGGTTAGGGTTAGGGTTAGGGTTAGGGTTAGGGTTAGGGTTAGGGTTAGGGTTAGGGTTAGGGTTAGGGTTAGGGTTAGGGTTAGGGTTAGGGTTAGGGTTAGGGTTAGGGTTAGGGTTAGGGTTAGGGTTAGGGTTAGGGTTAGGGTTAGGGTTAGGGTTAGGGTTAGGGTTAGGGTTAGGGTTAGGGTTAGGGTTAGGGTTAGGGTTAGGGTTAGGGTTAGGGTTAGGGTTAGGGTTAGGGTTAGGGTTAGGGTTAGGGTTAGGGTTAGGGTTAGGGTTAGGGTTAGGGTTAGGGTTAGGGTTAGGGTTAGGGTTAGGGTTAGGGTTAGGGTTAGGGTTAGGGTTAGGGTTAGGGTTAGGGTTAGGGTTAGGGTTAGGGTTAGGGTTAGGGTTAGGGTTAGGGTTAGGGTTAGGGTTAGGGTTAGGGTTAGGGTTAGGGTTAGGGTTAGGGTTAGGGTTAGGGTTAGGGTTAGGGTTAGGGTTAGGGTTAGGGTTAGGGTTAGGGTTAGGGTTAGGGTTAGGGTTAGGGTTAGGGTTAGGGTTAGGGTTAGGGTTAGGGTTAGGGTTAGGGTTAGGGTTAGGGTTAGGGTTAGGGTTAGGGTTAGGGTTAGGGTTAGGGTTAGGGTTAGGGTTAGGGTTAGGGTTAGGGTTAGGGTTAGGGTTAGGGTTAGGGTTAGGGTTAGGGTTAGGGTTAGGGTTAGGGTTAGGGTTAGGGTTAGGGTTAGGGTTAGGGTTAGGGTTAGGGTTAGGGTTAGGGTTAGGGTTAGGGTTAGGGTTAGGGTTAGGGTTAGGGTTAGGGTTAGGGTTAGGGTTAGGGTTAGGGTTAGGGTTAGGGTTAGGGTTAGGGTTAGGGTTAGGGTTAGGGTTAGGGTTAGGGTTAGGGTTAGGGTTAGGGTTAGGGTTAGGGTTAGGGTTAGGGTTAGGGTTAGGGTTAGGGTTAGGGTTAGGGTTAGGGTTAGGGTTAGGGTTAGGGTTAGGGTTAGGGTTAGGGTTAGGGTTAGGGTTAGGGTTAGGGTTAGGGTTAGGGTTAGGGTTAGGGTTAGGGTTAGGGTTAGGGTTAGGGTTAGGGTTAGGGTTAGGGTTAGGGTTAGGGTTAGGGTTAGGGTTAGGGTTAGGGTTAGGGTTAGGGTTAGGGTTAGGGTTAGGGTTAGGGTTAGGGTTAGGGTTAGGGTTAGGGTTAGGGTTAGGGTTAGGGTTAGGGTTAGGGTTAGGGTTAGGGTTAGGGTTAGGGTTAGGGTTAGGGTTAGGGTTAGGGTTAGGGTTAGGGTTAGGGTTAGGGTTAGGGTTAGGGTTAGGGTTAGGGTTAGGGTTAGGGTTAGGGTTAGGGTTAGGGTTAGGGTTAGGGTTAGGGTTAGGGTTAGGGTTAGGGTTAGGGTTAGGGTTAGGGTTAGGGTTAGGGTTAGGGTTAGGGTTAGGGTTAGGGTTAGGGTTAGGGTTAGGGTTAGGGTTAGGGTTAGGGTTAGGGTTAGGGTTAGGGTTAGGGTTAGGGTTAGGGTTAGGGTTAGGGTTAGGGTTAGGGTTAGGGTTAGGGTTAGGGTTAGGGTTAGGGTTAGGGTTAGGGTTAGGGTTAGGGTTAGGGTTAGGGTTAGGGTTAGGGTTAGGGTTAGGGTTAGGGTTAGGGTTAGGGTTAGGGTTAGGGTTAGGGTTAGGGTTAGGGTTAGGGTTAGGGTTAGGGTTAGGGTTAGGGTTAGGGTTAGGGTTAGGGTTAGGGTTAGGGTTAGGGTTAGGGTTAGGGTTAGGGTTAGGGTTAGGGTTAGGGTTAGGGTTAGGGTTAGGGTTAGGGTTAGGGTTAGGGTTAGGGTTAGGGTTAGGGTTAGGGTTAGGGTTAGGGTTAGGGTTAGGGTTAGGGTTAGGGTTAGGGTTAGGGTTAGGGTTAGGGTTAGGGTTAGGGTTAGGGTTAGGGTTAGGGTTAGGGTTAGGGTTAGGGTTAGGGTTAGGGTTAGGGTTAGGGTTAGGGTTAGGGTTAGGGTTAGGGTTAGGGTTAGGGTTAGGGTTAGGGTTAGGGTTAGGGTTAGGGTTAGGGTTAGGGTTAGGGTTAGGGTTAGGGTTAGGGTTAGGGTTAGGGTTAGGGTTAGGGTTAGGGTTAGGGTTAGGGTTAGGGTTAGGGTTAGGGTTAGGGTTAGGGTTAGGGTTAGGGTTAGGGTTAGGGTTAGGGTTAGGGTTAGGGTTAGGGTTAGGGTTAGGGTTAGGGTTAGGGTTAGGGTTAGGGTTAGGGTTAGGGTTAGGGTTAGGGTTAGGGTTAGGGTTAGGGTTAGGGTTAGGGTTAGGGTTAGGGTTAGGGTTAGGGTTAGGGTTAGGGTTAGGGTTAGGGTTAGGGTTAGGGTTAGGGTTAGGGTTAGGGTTAGGGTTAGGGTTAGGGTTAGGGTTAGGGTTAGGGTTAGGGTTAGGGTTAGGGTTAGGGTTAGGGTTAGGGTTAGGGTTAGGGTTAGGGTTAGGGTTAGGGTTAGGGTTAGGGTTAGGGTTAGGGTTAGGGTTAGGGTTAGG
Organism: Heloderma suspectum; assembly: GCF_057233095.1. Classification (NCBI taxonomy): domain Eukaryota; kingdom Metazoa; phylum Chordata; class Lepidosauria; order Squamata; family Helodermatidae; genus Heloderma; species Heloderma suspectum. Next base: position 146,320 of record NC_139474.1, on the reverse strand, counting down.
GTTAGGGTTAGGGTTAGGGTTAGGGTTAGGGTTAGGGTTAGGGTTAGGGTTAGGGTTAGGGTTAGGGTTAGGGTTAGGGTTAGGGTTAGGGTTAGGGTTAGGGTTAGGGTTAGGGTTAGGGTTAGGGTTAGGGTTAGGGTTAGGGTTAGGGTTAGGGTTAGGGTTAGGGTTAGGGTTAGGGTTAGGGTTAGGGTTAGGGTTAGGGTTAGGGTTAGGGTTAGGGTTAGGGTTAGGGTTAGGGTTAGGGTTAGGGTTAGGGTTAGGGTTAGGGTTAGGGTTAGGGTTAGGGTTAGGGTTAGGGTTAGGGTTAGGGTTAGGGTTAGGGTTAGGGTTAGGGTTAGGGTTAGGGTTAGGGTTAGGGTTAGGGTTAGGGTTAGGGTTAGGGTTAGGGTTAGGGTTAGGGTTAGGGTTAGGGTTAGGGTTAGGGTTAGGGTTAGGGTTAGGGTTAGGGTTAGGGTTAGGGTTAGGGTTAGGGTTAGGGTTAGGGTTAGGGTTAGGGTTAGGGTTAGGGTTAGGGTTAGGGTTAGGGTTAGGGTTAGGGTTAGGGTTAGGGTTAGGGTTAGGGTTAGGGTTAGGGTTAGGGTTAGGGTTAGGGTTAGGGTTAGGGTTAGGGTTAGGGTTAGGGTTAGGGTTAGGGTTAGGGTTAGGGTTAGGGTTAGGGTTAGGGTTAGGGTTAGGGTTAGGGTTAGGGTTAGGGTTAGGGTTAGGGTTAGGGTTAGGGTTAGGGTTAGGGTTAGGGTTAGGGTTAGGGTTAGGGTTAGGGTTAGGGTTAGGGTTAGGGTTAGGGTTAGGGTTAGGGTTAGGGTTAGGGTTAGGGTTAGGGTTAGGGTTAGGGTTAGGGTTAGGGTTAGGGTTAGGGTTAGGGTTAGGGTTAGGGTTAGGGTTAGGGTTAGGGTTAGGGTTAGGGTTAGGGTTAGGGTTAGGGTTAGGGTTAGGGTTAGGGTTAGGGTTAGGGTTAGGGTTAGGGTTAGGGTTAGGGTTAGGGTTAGGGTTAGGGTTAGGGTTAGGGTTAGGGTTAGGGTTAGGGTTAGGGTTAGGGTTAGGGTTAGGGTTAGGGTTAGGGTTAGGGTTAGGGTTAGGGTTAGGGTTAGGGTTAGGGTTAGGGTTAGGGTTAGGGTTAGGGTTAGGGTTAGGGTTAGGGTTAGGGTTAGGGTTAGGGTTAGGGTTAGGGTTAGGGTTAGGGTTAGGGTTAGGGTTAGGGTTAGGGTTAGGGTTAGGGTTAGGGTTAGGGTTAGGGTTAGGGTTAGGGTTAGGGTTAGGGTTAGGGTTAGGGTTAGGGTTAGGGTTAGGGTTAGGGTTAGGGTTAGGGTTAGGGTTAGGGTTAGGGTTAGGGTTAGGGTTAGGGTTAGGGTTAGGGTTAGGGTTAGGGTTAGGGTTAGGGTTAGGGTTAGGGTTAGGGTTAGGGTTAGGGTTAGGGTTAGGGTTAGGGTTAGGGTTAGGGTTAGGGTTAGGGTTAGGGTTAGGGTTAGGGTTAGGGTTAGGGTTAGGGTTAGGGTTAGGGTTAGGGTTAGGGTTAGGGTTAGGGTTAGGGTTAGGGTTAGGGTTAGGGTTAGGGTTAGGGTTAGGGTTAGGGTTAGGGTTAGGGTTAGGGTTAGGGTTAGGGTTAGGGTTAGGGTTAGGGTTAGGGTTAGGGTTAGGGTTAGGGTTAGGGTTAGGGTTAGGGTTAGGGTTAGGGTTAGGGTTAGGGTTAGGGTTAGGGTTAGGGTTAGGGTTAGGGTTAGGGTTAGGGTTAGGGTTAGGGTTAGGGTTAGGGTTAGGGTTAGGGTTAGGGTTAGGGTTAGGGTTAGGGTTAGGGTTAGGGTTAGGGTTAGGGTTAGGGTTAGGGTTAGGGTTAGGGTTAGGGTTAGGGTTAGGGTTAGGGTTAGGGTTAGGGTTAGGGTTAGGGTTAGGGTTAGGGTTAGGGTTAGGGTTAGGGTTAGGGTTAGGGTTAGGGTTAGGGTTAGGGTTAGGGTTAGGGTTAGGGTTAGGGTTAGGGTTAGGGTTAGGGTTAGGGTTAGGGTTAGGGTTAGGGTTAGGGTTAGGGTTAGGGTTAGGGTTAGGGTTAGGGTTAGGGTTAGGGTTAGGGTTAGGGTTAGGGTTAGGGTTAGGGTTAGGGTTAGGGTTAGGGTTAGGGTTAGGGTTAGGGTTAGGGTTAGGGTTAGGGTTAGGGTTAGGGTTAGGGTTAGGGTTAGGGTTAGGGTTAGGGTTAGGGTTAGGGTTAGGGTTAGGGTTAGGGTTAGGGTTAGGGTTAGGGTTAGGGTTAGGGTTAGGGTTAGGGTTAGGGTTAGGGTTAGGGTTAGGGTTAGGGTTAGGGTTAGGGTTAGGGTTAGGGTTAGGGTTAGGGTTAGGGTTAGGGTTAGGGTTAGGGTTAGGGTTAGGGTTAGGGTTAGGGTTAGGGTTAGGGTTAGGGTTAGGGTTAGGGTTAGGGTTAGGGTTAGGGTTAGGGTTAGGGTTAGGGTTAGGGTTAGGGTTAGGGTTAGGGTTAGGGTTAGGGTTAGGGTTAGGGTTAGGGTTAGGGTTAGGGTTAGGGTTAGGGTTAGGGTTAGGGTTAGGGTTAGGGTTAGGGTTAGGGTTAGGGTTAGGGTTAGGGTTAGGGTTAGGGTTAGGGTTAGGGTTAGGGTTAGGGTTAGGGTTAGGGTTAGGGTTAGGGTTAGGGTTAGGGTTAGGGTTAGGGTTAGGGTTAGGGTTAGGGTTAGGGTTAGGGTTAGGGTTAGGGTTAGGGTTAGGGTTAGGGTTAGGGTTAGGGTTAGGGTTAGGGTTAGGGTTAGGGTTAGGGTTAGGGTTAGGGTTAGGGTTAGGGTTAGGGTTAGGGTTAGGGTTAGGGTTAGGGTTAGGGTTAGGGTTAGGGTTAGGGTTAGGGTTAGGGTTAGGGTTAGGGTTAGGGTTAGGGTTAGGGTTAGGGTTAGGGTTAGGGTTAGGGTTAGGGTTAGGGTTAGGGTTAGGGTTAGGGTTAGGGTTAGGGTTAGGGTTAGGGTTAGGGTTAGGGTTAGGGTTAGGGTTAGGGTTAGGGTTAGGGTTAGGGTTAGGGTTAGGGTTAGGGTTAGGGTTAGGGTTAGGGTTAGGGTTAGGGTTAGGGTTAGGGTTAGGGTTAGGGTTAGGGTTAGGGTTAGGGTTAGGGTTAGGGTTAGGGTTAGGGTTAGGGTTAGGGTTAGGGTTAGGGTTAGGGTTAGGGTTAGGGTTAGGGTTAGGGTTAGGGTTAGGGTTAGGGTTAGGGTTAGGGTTAGGGTTAGGGTTAGGGTTAGGGTTAGGGTTAGGGTTAGGGTTAGGGTTAGGGTTAGGGTTAGGGTTAGGGTTAGGGTTAGGGTTAGGGTTAGGGTTAGGGTTAGGGTTAGGGTTAGGGTTAGGGTTAGGGTTAGGGTTAGGGTTAGGGTTAGGGTTAGGGTTAGGGTTAGGGTTAGGGTTAGGGTTAGGGTTAGGGTTAGGGTTAGGGTTAGGGTTAGGGTTAGGGTTAGGGTTAGGGTTAGGGTTAGGGTTAGGGTTAGGGTTAGGGTTAGGGTTAGGGTTAGGGTTAGGGTTAGGGTTAGGGTTAGGGTTAGGGTTAGGGTTAGGGTTAGGGTTAGGGTTAGGGTTAGGGTTAGGGTTAGGGTTAGGGTTAGGGTTAGGGTTAGGGTTAGGGTTAGGGTTAGGGTTAGGGTTAGGGTTAGGGTTAGGGTTAGGGTTAGGGTTAGGGTTAGGGTTAGGGTTAGGGTTAGGGTTAGGGTTAGGGTTAGGGTTAGGGTTAGGGTTAGGGTTAGGGTTAGGGTTAGGGTTAGGGTTAGGGTTAGGGTTAGGGTTAGGGTTAGGGTTAGGGTTAGGGTTAGGGTTAGGGTTAGGGTTAGGGTTAGGGTTAGGGTTAGGGTTAGGGTTAGGGTTAGGGTTAGGGTTAGGGTTAGGGTTAGGGTTAGGGTTAGGGTTAGGGTTAGGGTTAGGGTTAGGGTTAGGGTTAGGGTTAGGGTTAGGGTTAGGGTTAGGGTTAGGGTTAGGGTTAGGGTTAGGGTTAGGGTTAGGGTTAGGGTTAGGGTTAGGGTTAGGGTTAGGGTTAGGGTTAGGGTTAGGGTTAGGGTTAGGGTTAGGGTTAGGGTTAGGGTTAGGGTTAGGGTTAGGGTTAGGGTTAGGGTTAGGGTTAGGGTTAGGGTTAGGGTTAGGGTTAGGGTTAGGGTTAGGGTTAGGGTTAGGGTTAGGGTTAGGGTTAGGGTTAGGGTTAGGGTTAGGGTTAGGGTTAGGGTTAGGGTTAGGGTTAGGGTTAGGGTTAGGGTTAGGGTTAGGGTTAGGGTTAGGGTTAGGGTTAGGGTTAGGGTTAGGGTTAGGGTTAGGGTTAGGGTTAGGGTTAGGGTTAGGGTTAGGGTTAGGGTTAGGGTTAGGGTTAGGGTTAGGGTTAGGGTTAGGGTTAGGGTTAGGGTTAGGGTTAGGGTTAGGGTTAGGGTTAGGGTTAGGGTTAGGGTTAGGGTTAGGGTTAGGGTTAGGGTTAGGGTTAGGGTTAGGGTTAGGGTTAGGGTTAGGGTTAGGGTTAGGGTTAGGGTTAGGGTTAGGGTTAGGGGTAGGGGTAGGGGTAGGGGTAGGGGTAGGGGTAGGGGTAGGGGTAGGGGTAGGGGTAGGGGTAGGGGTAGGGGTAGGGGTAGGGGTAGGGGTTAGGGGTTAGGGGTTAGGGGTTAGGGTTAGGGTTAGGGTTAGGGTTAGGGTTAGGGTTAGGGTTAGGGTTAGGGTTAGGGTTAGGGTTAGGGTTAGGGTTAGGGTTAGGGTTAGGGTTAGGGTTAGGGCTAGGGTTAGGGTTAGGGCTAGGGTTAGGGCTAGGGCTAGGGCTAGGGCTAGGGCTAGGGCTAGGGCTAGGGCTAGGGCTAGGGCTAGGGCTAGGGCTAGGGCTAGGGCTAGGGCTAGGGCTAGGGCTAGGGCTAGGGCTAGGGCTAGGGCTAGGGCTAGGGCTAGGGCTAGGGCTAGGGCTAGGGCTAGGGCTAGGGCTAGGGCTAGGGCTAGGGCTAGGGCTAGGGCTAGGGCTAGGGCTAGGGCTAGGGCTAGGGCTAGGGCTAGGGCTAGGGCTAGGGCTAGGGCTAGGGCTAGGGCTAGGGCTAGGGCTAGGGCTAGGGCTAGGGCTAGGGCTAGGGCTAGGGCTAGGGCTAGGGCTAGGGCTAGGGCTAGGGCTAGGGCTAGGGCTAGGGCTAGGGCTAGGGCTAGGGCTAGGGCTAGGGCTAGGGCTAGGGCTAGGGCTAGGGCTAGGGCTAGGGCTAGGGCTAGGGCTAGGGCTAGGGCTAGGGCTAGGGCTAGGGCTAGGGCTAGGGCTAGGGCTAGGGCTAGGGCTAGGGCTAGGGCTAGGGCTAGGGCTAGGGCTAGGGCTAGGGCTAGGGCTAGGGCTAGGGCTAGGGCTAGGGCTAGGGCTAGGGCTAGGGCTAGGGCTAGGGCTAGGGCTAGGGCTAGGGCTAGGGCTAGGGCTAGGGCTAGGGCTAGGGCTAGGGCTAGGGCTAGGGCTAGGGCTAGGGCTAGGGCTAGGGCTAGGGCTAGGGCTAGGGCTAGGGCTAGGGCTAGGGCTAGGGCTAGGGCTAGGGCTAGGGCTAGGGCTAGGGCTAGGGCTAGGGCTAGGGCTAGGGCTAGGGCTAGGGCTAGGGCTAGGGCTAGGGCTAGGGCTAGGGCTAGGGCTAGGGCTAGGGCTAGGGCTAGGGCTAGGGCTAGGGCTAGGGCTAGGGCTAGGGCTAGGGCTAGGGCTAGGGCTAGGGCTAGGGCTAGGGCTAGGGCTAGGGCTAGGGCTAGGGCTAGGGCTAGGGCTAGGGCTAGGGCTAGGGCTAGGGCTAGGGCTAGGGCTAGGGCTAGGGCTAGGGCTAGGGCTAGGGCTAGGGCTAGGGCTAGGGCTAGGGCTAGGGCTAGGGCTAGGGCTAGGGCTAGGGCTAGGGCTAGGGCTAGGGCTAGGGCTAGGGCTAGGGCTAGGGCTAGGGCTAGGGCTAGGGCTAGGGCTAGGGCTAGGGCTAGGGCTAGGGCTAGGGCTAGGGCTAGGGCTAGGGCTAGGGCTAGGGCTAGGGCTAGGGCTAGGGCTAGGGCTAGGGCTAGGGCTAGGGCTAGGGCTAGGGCTAGGGCTAGGGCTAGGGCTAGGGCTAGGGCTAGGGCTAGGGCTAGGGCTAGGGCTAGGGCTAGGGCTAGGGCTAGGGCTAGGGCTAGGGCTAGGGCTAGGGCTAGGGCTAGGGCTAGGGCTAGGGCTAGGGCTAGGGCTAGGGCTAGGGCTAGGGCTAGGGCTAGGGCTAGGGCTAGGGTTAGGGTTAGGGTTAGGGTTAGGGTTAGGGTTAGGGTTAGGGTTAGGGTTAGGGTTAGGGTTAGGGTTAGGGTTAGGGTTAGGGTTAGGGTTAGGGTTAGGGTTAGGGTTAGGGTTAGGGTTAGGGTTAGGGTTAGGGTTAGGGTTAGGGTTAGGGTTAGGGTTAGGGTTAGGGTTAGGGTTAGGGTTAGGGTTAGGGTTAGGGTTAGGGTTAGGGTTAGGGTTAGGGTTAGGGTTAGGGTTAGGGTTAGGGTTAGGGTTAGGGTTAGGGTTAGGGTTAGGGTTAGGGTTAGGGTTAGGGTTAGGGTTAGGGTTAGGGTTAGGGTTAGGGTTAGGGTTAGGGTTAGGGTTAGGGTTAGGGTTAGGGTTAGGGTTAGGGTTAGGGTTAGGGTTAGGGTTAGGGTTAGGGTTAGGGTTAGGGTTAGGGTTAGGGTTAGGGTTAGGGTTAGGGTTAGGGTTAGGGTTAGGGTTAGGGTTAGGGTTAGGGTTAGGGTTAGGGTTAGGGTTAGGGTTAGGGTTAGGGTTAGGGTTAGGGTTAGGGTTAGGGTTAGGGTTAGGGTTAGGGTTAGGGTTAGGGTTAGGGTTAGGGTTAGGGTTAGGGTTAGGGTTAGGGTTAGGGTTAGGGTTAGGGTTAGGGTTAGGGTTAGGGTTAGGGTTAGGGTTAGGGTTAGGGTTAGGGTTAGGGTTAGGGTTAGGGTTAGGGTTAGGGTTAGGGTTAGGGTTAGGGTTAGGGTTAGGGTTAGGGTTAGGGTTAGGGTTAGGGTTAGGGTTAGGGTTAGGGTTAGGGTTAGGGTTAGGGTTAGGGTTAGGGTTAGGGTTAGGGTTAGGGTTAGGGTTAGGGTTAGGGTTAGGGTTAGGGTTAGGGTTAGGGTTAGGGTTAGGGTTAGGGTTAGGGTTAGGGTTAGGGTTAGGGTTAGGGTTAGGGTTAGGGTTAGGGTTAGGGTTAGGGTTAGGGTTAGGGTTAGGGTTAGGGTTAGGGTTAGGGTTAGGGTTAGGGTTAGGGTTAGGGTTAGGGTTAGGGTTAGGGTTAGGGTTAGGGTTAGGGTTAGGGTTAGGGTTAGGGTTAGGGTTAGGGTTAGGGTTAGGGTTAGGGTTAGGGTTAGGGTTAGGGTTAGGGTTAGGGTTAGGGTTAGGGTTAGGGTTAGGGTTAGGGTTAGGGTTAGGGTTAGGGTTAGGGTTAGGGTTAGGGTTAGGGTTAGGGTTAGGGTTAGGGTTAGGGTTAGGGTTAGGGTTAGGGTTAGGGTTAGGGTTAGGGTTAGGGTTAGGGTTAGGGTTAGGGTTAGGGTTAGGGTTAGGGTTAGGGTTAGGGTTAGGGTTAGGGTTAGGGTTAGGGTTAGGGTTAGGGTTAGGGTTAGGGTTAGGGTTAGGGTTAGGGTTAGGGTTAGGGTTAGGGTTAGGGTTAGGGTTAGGGTTAGGGTTAGGGTTAGGGTTAGGGTTAGGGTTAGGGTTAGGGTTAGGGTTAGGGTTAGGGTTAGGGTTAGGGTTAGGGTTAGGGTTAGGGTTAGGGTTAGGGTTAGGGTTAGGGTTAGGGTTAGGGTTAGGGTTAGGGTTAGGGTTAGGGTTAGGGTTAGGGTTAGGGTTAGGGTTAGGGTTAGGGTTAGGGTTAGGGTTAGGGTTAGGGTTAGGGTTAGGGTTAGGGTTAGGGTTAGGGTTAGGGTTAGGGTTAGGGTTAGGGTTAGGGTTAGGGTTAGGGTTAGGGTTAGGGTTAGGGTTAGGGTTAGGGTTAGGGTTAGGGTTAGGGTTAGGGTTAGGGTTAGGGTTAGGGTTAGGGTTAGGGTTAGGGTTAGGGTTAGGGTTAGGGTTAGGGTTAGGGTTAGGGTTAGGGTTAGGGTTAGGGTTAGGGTTAGGGTTAGGGTTAGGGTTAGGGTTAGGGTTAGGGTTAGGGTTAGGGTTAGGGTTAGGGTTAGGGTTAGGGTTAGGGTTAGGGTTAGGGTTAGGGTTAGGGTTAGGGTTAGGGTTAGGGTTAGGGTTAGGGTTAGGGTTAGGGTTAGGGTTAGGGTTAGGGTTAGGGTTAGGGTTAGGGTTAGGGTTAGGGTTAGGGTTAGGGTTAGGGTTAGGGTTAGGGTTAGGGTTAGGGTTAGGGTTAGGGTTAGGGTTAGGGTTAGGGTTAGGGTTAGGGTTAGGGTTAGGGTTAGGGTTAGGGTTAGGGTTAGGGTTAGGGTTAGGGTTAGGGTTAGGGTTAGGGTTAGGGTTAGGGTTAGGGTTAGGGTTAGGGTTAGGGTTAGGGTTAGGGTTAGGGTTAGGGTTAGGGTTAGGGTTAGGGTTAGGGTTAGGGTTAGGGTTAGGGTTAGGGTTAGGGTTAGGGTTAGGGTTAGGGTTAGGGTTAGGGTTAGGGTTAGGGTTAGGGTTAGGGTTAGGGTTAGGGTTAGGGTTAGGGTTAGGGTTAGGGTTAGGGTTAGGGTTAGGGTTAGGGTTAGGGTTAGGGTTAGGGTTAGGGTTAGGGTTAGGGTTAGGGTTAGGGTTAGGGTTAGGGTTAGGGTTAGGGTTAGGGTTAGGGTTAGGGTTAGGGTTAGGGTTAGGGTTAGGGTTAGGGTTAGGGTTAGGGTTAGGGTTAGGGTTAGGGTTAGGGTTAGGGTTAGGGTTAGGGTTAGGGTTAGGGTTAGGGTTAGGGTTAGGGTTAGGGTTAGGGTTAGGGTTAGGGTTAGGGTTAGGGTTAGGGTTAGGGTTAGGGTTAGGGTTAGGGTTAGGGTTAGGGTTAGGGTTAGGGTTAGGGTTAGGGTTAGGGTTAGGGTTAGGGTTAGGGTTAGGGTTAGGGTTAGGGTTAGGGTTAGGGTTAGGGTTAGGGTTAGGGTTAGGGTTAGGGTTAGGGTTAGGGTTAGGGTTAGGGTTAGGGTTAGGGTTAGGGTTAGGGTTAGGGTTAGGGTTAGGGTTAGGGTTAGGGTTAGGGTTAGGGTTAGGGTTAGGGTTAGGGTTAGGGTTAGGGTTAGGGTTAGGGTTAGGGTTAGGGTTAGGGTTAGGGTTAGGGTTAGGGTTAGGGTTAGGGTTAGGGTTAGGGTTAGGGTTAGGGTTAGGGTTAGGGTTAGGGTTAGGGTTAGGGTTAGGGTTAGGGTTAGGGTTAGGGTTAGGGTTAGGGTTAGGGTTAGGGTTAGGGTTAGGGTTAGGGTTAGGGTTAGGGTTAGGGTTAGGGTTAGGGTTAGGGTTAGGGTTAGGGTTAGGGTTAGGGTTAGGGTTAGGGTTAGGGTTAGGGTTAGGGTTAGGGTTAGGGTTAGGGTTAGGGTTAGGGTTAGGGTTAGGGTTAGGGTTAGGGTTAGGGTTAGGGTTAGGGTTAGGGTTAGGGTTAGGGTTAGGGTTAGGGTTAGGGTTAGGGTTAGGGTTAGGGTTAGGGTTAGGGTTAGGGTTAGGGTTAGGGTTAGGGTTAGGGTTAGGGTTAGGGTTAGGGTTAGGGTTAGGGTTAGGGTTAGGGTTAGGGTTAGGGTTAGGGTTAGGGTTAGGGTTAGGGTTAGGGTTAGGGTTAGGGTTAGGGTTAGGGTTAGGGTTAGGGTTAGGGTTAGGGTTAGGGTTAGGGTTAGGGTTAGGGTTAGGGTTAGGGTTAGGGTTAGGGTTAGGGTTAGGGTTAGGGTTAGGGTTAGGGTTAGGGTTAGGGTTAGGGTTAGGGTTAGGGTTAGGGTTAGGGTTAGGGTTAGGGTTAGGGTTAGGGTTAGGGTTAGGGTTAGGGTTAGGGTTAGGGTTAGGGTTAGGGTTAGGGTTAGGGTTAGGGTTAGGGTTAGGGTTAGGGTTAGGGTTAGGGTTAGGGTTAGGGTTAGGGTTAGGGTTAGGGTTAGGGTTAGGGTTAGGGTTAGGGTTAGGGTTAGGGTTAGGGTTAGGGTTAGGGTTAGGGTTAGGGTTAGGGTTAGGGTTAGGGTTAGGGTTAGGGTTAGGGTTAGGGTTAGGGTTAGGGTTAGGGTTAGGGTTAGGGTTAGGGTTAGGGTTAGGGTTAGGGTTAGGGTTAGGGTTAGGGTTAGGGTTAGGGTTAGGGTTAGGGTTAGGGTTAGGGTTAGGGTTAGGGTTAGGGTTAGGGTTAGGGTTAGGGTTAGGGTTAGGGTTAGGGTTAGGGTTAGGGTTAGGGTTAGGGTTAGGGTTAGGGTTAGGGTTAGGGTTAGGGTTAGGGTTAGGGTTAGGGTTAGGGTTAGGGTTAGGGTTAGGGTTAGGGTTAGGGTTAGGGTTAGGGTTAGGGTTAGGGTTAGGGTTAGGGTTAGGGTTAGGGTTAGGGTTAGGGTTAGGGTTAGGGTTAGGGTTAGGGTTAGGGTTAGGGTTAGGGTTAGGGTTAGGGTTAGGGTTAGGGTTAGGGTTAGGGTTAGGGTTAGGGTTAGGGTTAGGGTTAGGGTTAGGGTTAGGGTTAGGGTTAGGGTTAGGGTTAGGGTTAGGGTTAGGGTTAGGGTTAGGGTTAGGGTTAGGGTTAGGGTTAGGGTTAGGGTTAGGGTTAGGGTTAGGGTTAGGGTTAGGGTTAGGGTTAGGGTTAGGGTTAGGGTTAGGGTTAGGGTTAGGGTTAGGGTTAGGGTTAGGGTTAGGGTTAGGGTTAGGGTTAGGGTTAGGGTTAGGGTTAGGGTTAGGGTTAGGGTTAGGGTTAGGGTTAGGGTTAGGGTTAGGGTTAGGGTTAGGGTTAGGGTTAGGGTTAGGGTTAGGGTTAGGGTTAGGGTTAGGGTTAGGGTTAGGGTTAGGGTTAGGGTTAGGGTTAGGGTTAGGGTTAGGGTTAGGGTTAGGGTTAGGGTTAGGGTTAGGGTTAGGGTTAGGGTTAGGGTTAGGGTTAGGGTTAGGGTTAGGGTTAGGGTTAGGGTTAGGGTTAGGGTTAGGGTTAGGGTTAGGGTTAGGGTTAGGGTTAGGGTTAGGGTTAGGGTTAGGGTTAGGGTTAGGGTTAGGGTTAGGGTTAGGGTTAGGGTTAGGGTTAGGGTTAGGGTTAGGGTTAGGGTTAGGGTTAGGGTTAGGGTTAGGGTTAGGGTTAGGGTTAGGGTTAGGGTTAGGGTTAGGGTTAGGGTTAGGGTTAGGGTTAGGGTTAGGGTTAGGGTTAGGGTTAGGGTTAGGGTTAGGGTTAGGGTTAGGGTTAGGGTTAGGGTTAGGGTTAGGGTTAGGGTTAGGGTTAGGGTTAGGGTTAGGGTTAGGGTTAGGGTTAGGGTTAGGGTTAGGGTTAGGGTTAGGGTTAGGGTTAGGGTTAGGGTTAGGGTTAGGGTTAGGGTTAGGGTTAGGGTTAGGGTTAGGGTTAGGGTTAGGGTTAGGGTTAGGGTTAGGGTTAGGGTTAGGGTTAGGGTTAGGGTTAGGGTTAGGGTTAGGGTTAGGGTTAGGGTTAGGGTTAGGGTTAGGGTTAGGGTTAGGGTTAGGGTTAGGGTTAGGGTTAGGGTTAGGGTTAGGGTTAGGGTTAGGGTTAGGGTTAGGGTTAGGGTTAGGGTTAGGGTTAGGGTTAGGGTTAGGGTTAGGGTTAGGGTTAGGGTTAGGGTTAGGGTTAGGGTTAGGGTTAGGGTTAGGGTTAGGGTTAGGGTTAGGGTTAGGGTTAGGGTTAGGGTTAGGGTTAGGGTTAGGGTTAGGGTTAGGGTTAGGGTTAGGGTTAGGGTTAGGGTTAGGGTTAGGGTTAGGGTTAGGGTTAGGGTTAGGGTTAGGGTTAGGGTTAGGGTTAGGGTTAGGGTTAGGGTTAGGGTTAGGGTTAGGGTTAGGGTTAGGGTTAGGGTTAGGGTTAGGGTTAGGGTTAGGGTTAGGGTTAGGGTTAGGGTTAGGGTTAGGGTTAGGGTTAGGGTTAGGGTTAGGGTTAGGGTTAGGGTTAGGGTTAGGGTTAGGGTTAGGGTTAGGGTTAGGGTTAGGGTTAGGGTTAGGGTTAGGGTTAGGGTTAGGGTTAGGGTTAGGGTTAGGGTTAGGGTTAGGGTTAGGGTTAGGGTTAGGGTTAGGGTTAGGGTTAGGGTTAGGGTTAGGGTTAGGGTTAGGGTTAGGGTTAGGGTTAGGGTTAGGGTTAGGGTTAGGGTTAGGGTTAGGGTTAGGGTTAGGGTTAGGGTTAGGGTTAGGGTTAGGGTTAGGGTTAGGGTTAGGGTTAGGGTTAGGGTTAGGGTTAGGGTTAGGGTTAGGGTTAGGGTTAGGGTTAGGGTTAGGGTTAGGGTTAGGGTTAGGGTTAGGGTTAGGGTTAGGGTTAGGGTTAGGGTTAGGGTTAGGGTTAGGGTTAGGGTTAGGGTTAGGGTTAGGGTTAGGGTTAGGGTTAGGGTTAGGGTTAGGGTTAGGGTTAGGGTTAGGGTTAGGGTTAGGGTTAGGGTTAGGGTTAGGGTTAGGGTTAGGGTTAGGGTTAGGGTTAGGGTTAGGGTTAGGGTTAGGGTTAGGGTTAGGGTTAGGGTTAGGGTTAGGGTTAGGGTTAGGGTTAGGGTTAGGGTTAGGGTTAGGGTTAGGGTTAGGGTTAGGGTTAGGGTTAGGGTTAGGGTTAGGGTTAGGGTTAGGGTTAGGGTTAGGGTTAGGGTTAGGGTTAGGGTTAGGGTTAGGGTTAGGGTTAGGGTTAGGGTTAGGGTTAGGGTTAGGGTTAGGGTTAGGGTTAGGGTTAGGGTTAGGGTTAGGGTTAGGGTTAGGGTTAGGGTTAGGGTTAGGGTTAGGGTTAGGGTTAGGGTTAGGGTTAGGGTTAGGGTTAGGGTTAGGGTTAGGGTTAGGGTTAGGGTTAGGGTTAGGGTTAGGGTTAGGGTTAGGGTTAGGGTTAGGGTTAGGGTTAGGGTTAGGGTTAGGGTTAGGGTTAGGGTTAGGGTTAGGGTTAGGGTTAGGGTTAGGGTTAGGGTTAGGGTTAGGGTTAGGGTTAGGGTTAGGGTTAGGGTTAGGGTTAGGGTTAGGGTTAGGGTTAGGGTTAGGGTTAGGGTTAGGGTTAGGGTTAGGGTTAGGGTTAGGGTTAGGGTTAGGGTTAGGGTTAGGGTTAGGGTTAGGGTTAGGGTTAGGGTTAGGGTTAGGGTTAGGGTTAGGGTTAGGGTTAGGGTTAGGGTTAGGGTTAGGGTTAGGGTTAGGGTTAGGGTTAGGGTTAGGGTTAGGGTTAGGGTTAGGGTTAGGGTTAGGGTTAGGGTTAGGGTTAGGGTTAGGGTTAGGGTTAGGGTTAGGGTTAGGGTTAGGGTTAGGGTTAGGGTTAGGGTTAGGGTTAGGGTTAGGGTTAGGGTTAGGGTTAGGGTTAGGGTTAGGGTTAGGGTTAGGGTTAGGGTTAGGGTTAGGGTTAGGGTTAGGGTTAGGGTTAGGGTTAGGGTTAGGGTTAGGGTTAGGGTTAGGGTTAGGGTTAGGGTTAGGGTTAGGGTTAGGGTTAGGGTTAGGGTTAGGGTTAGGGTTAGGGTTAGGGTTAGGGTTAGGGTTAGGGTTAGGGTTAGGGTTAGGGTTAGGGTTAGGGTTAGGGTTAGGGTTAGGGTTAGGGTTAGGGTTAGGGTTAGGGTTAGGGTTAGGGTTAGGGTTAGGGTTAGGGTTAGGGTTAGGGTTAGGGTTAGGGTTAGGGTTAGGGTTAGGGTTAGGGTTAGGGTTAGGGTTAGGGTTAGGGTTAGGGTTAGGGTTAGGGTTAGGGTTAGGGTTAGGGTTAGGGTTAGGGTTAGGGTTAGGGTTAGGGTTAGGGTTAGGGTTAGGGTTAGGGTTAGGGTTAGGGTTAGGGTTAGGGTTAGGGTTAGGGTTAGGGTTAGGGTTAGGGTTAGGGTTAGGGTTAGGGTTAGGGTTAGGGTTAGGGTTAGGGTTAGGGTTAGGGTTAGGGTTAGGGTTAGGGTTAGGGTTAGGGTTAGGGTTAGGGTTAGGGTTAGGGTTAGGGTTAGGGTTAGGGTTAGGGTTAGGGTTAGGGTTAGGGTTAGGGTTAGGGTTAGGGTTAGGGTTAGGGTTAGGGTTAGGGTTAGGGTTAGGGTTAGGGTTAGGGTTAGGGTTAGGGTTAGGGTTAGGGTTAGGGTTAGGGTTAGGGTTAGGGTTAGGGTTAGGGTTAGGGTTAGGGTTAGGGTTAGGGTTAGGGTTAGGGTTAGGGTTAGGGTTAGGGTTAGGGTTAGGGTTAGGGTTAGGGTTAGGGTTAGGGTTAGGGTTAGGGTTAGGGTTAGGGTTAGGGTTAGGGTTAGGGTTAGGGTTAGGGTTAGGGTTAGGGTTAGGGTTAGGGTTAGGGTTAGGGTTAGGGTTAGGGTTAGGGTTAGGGTTAGGGTTAGGGTTAGGGTTAGGGTTAGGGTTAGGGTTAGGGTTAGGGTTAGGGTTAGGGTTAGGGTTAGGGTTAGGGTTAGGGTTAGGGTTAGGGTTAGGGTTAGGGTTAGGGTTAGGGTTAGGGTTAGGGTTAGGGTTAGGGTTAGGGTTAGGGTTAGGGTTAGGGTTAGGGTTAGGGTTAGGGTTAGGGTTAGGGTTAGGGTTAGGGTTAGGGTTAGGGTTAGGGTTAGGGTTAGGGTTAGGGTTAGGGTTAGGGTTAGGGTTAGGGTTAGGGTTAGGGTTAGGGTTAGGGTTAGGGTTAGGGTTAGGGTTAGGGTTAGGGTTAGGGTTAGGGTTAGGGTTAGGGTTAGGGTTAGGGTTAGGGTTAGGGTTAGGGTTAGGGTTAGGGTTAGGGTTAGGGTTAGGGTTAGGGTTAGGGTTAGGGTTAGGGTTAGGGTTAGGGTTAGGGTTAGGGTTAGGGTTAGGGTTAGGGTTAGGGTTAGGGTTAGGGTTAGGGTTAGGGTTAGGGTTAGGGTTAGGGTTAGGGTTAGGGTTAGGGTTAGGGTTAGGGTTAGGGTTAGGGTTAGGGTTAGGGTTAGGGTTAGGGTTAGGGTTAGGGTTAGGGTTAGGGTTAGGGTTAGGGTTAGGGTTAGGGTTAGGGTTAGGGTTAGGGTTAGGGTTAGGGTTAGGGTTAGGGTTAGGGTTAGGGTTAGGGTTAGGGTTAGGGTTAGGGTTAGGGTTAGGGTTAGGGTTAGGGTTAGGGTTAGGGTTAGGGTTAGGGTTAGGGTTAGGGTTAGGGTTAGGGTTAGGGTTAGGGTTAGGGTTAGGGTTAGGGTTAGGGTTAGGGTTAGGGTTAGGGTTAGGGTTAGGGTTAGGGTTAGGGTTAGGGTTAGGGTTAGGGTTAGGGTTAGGGTTAGGGTTAGGGTTAGGGTTAGGGTTAGGGTTAGGGTTAGGGTTAGGGTTAGGGTTAGGGTTAGGGTTAGGGTTAGGGTTAGGGTTAGGGTTAGGGTTAGGGTTAGGGTTAGGGTTAGGGTTAGGGTTAGGGTTAGGGTTAGGGTTAGGGTTAGGGTTAGGGTTAGGGTTAGGGTTAGGGTTAGGGTTAGGGTTAGGGTTAGGGTTAGGGTTAGGGTTAGGGTTAGGGTTAGGGTTAGGGTTAGGGTTAGGGTTAGGGTTAGGGTTAGGGTTAGGGTTAGGGTTAGGGTTAGGGTTAGGGTTAGGGTTAGGGTTAGGGTTAGGGTTAGGGTTAGGGTTAGGGTTAGGGTTAGGGTTAGGGTTAGGGTTAGGGTTAGGGTTAGGGTTAGGGTTAGGGTTAGGGTTAGGGTTAGGGTTAGGGTTAGGGTTAGGGTTAGGGTTAGGGTTAGGGTTAGGGTTAGGGTTAGGGTTAGGGTTAGGGTTAGGGTTAGGGTTAGGGTTAGGGTTAGGGTTAGGGTTAGGGTTAGGGTTAGGGTTAGGGTTAGGGTTAGGGTTAGGGTTAGGGTTAGGGTTAGGGTTAGGGTTAGGGTTAGGGTTAGGGTTAGGGTTAGGGTTAGGGTTAGGGTTAGGGTTAGGGTTAGGGTTAGGGTTAGGGTTAGGGTTAGGGTTAGGGTTAGGGTTAGGGTTAGGGTTAGGGTTAGGGTTAGGGTTAGGGTTAGGGTTAGGGTTAGGGTTAGGGTTAGGGTTAGGGTTAGGGTTAGGGTTAGGGTTAGGGTTAGGGTTAGGGTTAGGGTTAGGGTTAGGGTTAGGGTTAGGGTTAGGGTTAGGGTTAGGGTTAGGGTTAGGGTTAGGGTTAGGGTTAGGGTTAGGGTTAGGGTTAGGGTTAGGGTTAGGGTTAGGGTTAGGGTTAGGGTTAGGGTTAGGGTTAGGGTTAGGGTTAGGGTTAGGGTTAGGGTTAGGGTTAGGGTTAGGGTTAGGGTTAGGGTTAGGGTTAGGGTTAGGGTTAGGGTTAGGGTTAGGGTTAGGGTTAGGGTTAGGGTTAGGGTTAGGGTTAGGGTTAGGGTTAGGGTTAGGGTTAGGGTTAGGGTTAGGGTTAGGGTTAGGGTTAGGGTTAGGGTTAGGGTTAGGGTTAGGGTTAGGGTTAGGGTTAGGGTTAGGGTTAGGGTTAGGGTTAGGGTTAGGGTTAGGGTTAGGGTTAGGGTTAGGGTTAGGGTTAGGGTTAGGGTTAGGGTTAGGGTTAGGGTTAGGGTTAGGGTTAGGGTTAGGGTTAGGGTTAGGGTTAGGGTTAGGGTTAGGGTTAGGGTTAGGGTTAGGGTTAGGGTTAGGGTTAGGGTTAGGGTTAGGGTTAGGGTTAGGGTTAGGGTTAGGGTTAGGGTTAGGGTTAGGGTTAGGGTTAGGGTTAGGGTTAGGGTTAGGGTTAGGGTTAGGGTTAGGGTTAGGGTTAGGGTTAGGGTTAGGGTTAGGGTTAGGGTTAGGGTTAGGGTTAGGGTTAGGGTTAGGGTTAGGGTTAGGGTTAGGGTTAGGGTTAGGGTTAGGGTTAGGGTTAGGGTTAGGGTTAGGGTTAGGGTTAGGGTTAGGGTTAGGGTTAGGGTTAGGGTTAGGGTTAGGGTTAGGGTTAGGGTTAGGGTTAGGGTTAGGGTTAGGGTTAGGGTTAGGGTTAGGGTTAGGGTTAGGGTTAGGGTTAGGGTTAGGGTTAGGGTTAGGGTTAGGGTTAGGGTTAGGGTTAGGGTTAGGGTTAGGGTTAGGGTTAGGGTTAGGGTTAGGGTTAGGGTTAGGGTTAGGGTTAGGGTTAGGGTTAGGGTTAGGGTTAGGGTTAGGGTTAGGGTTAGGGTTAGGGTTAGGGTTAGGGTTAGGGTTAGGGTTAGGGTTAGGGTTAGGGTTAGGGTTAGGGTTAGGGTTAGGGTTAGGGTTAGGGTTAGGGTTAGGGTTAGGGTTAGGGTTAGGGTTAGGGTTAGGGTTAGGGTTAGGGTTAGGGTTAGGGTTAGGGTTAGGGTTAGGGTTAGGGTTAGGGTTAGGGTTAGGGTTAGGGTTAGGGTTAGGGTTAGGGTTAGGGTTAGGGTTAGGGTTAGGGTTAGGGTTAGGGTTAGGGTTAGGGTTAGGGTTAGGGTTAGGGTTAGGGTTAGGGTTAGGGTTAGGGTTAGGGTTAGGGTTAGGGTTAGGGTTAGGGTTAGGGTTAGGGTTAGGGTTAGGGTTAGGGTTAGGGTTAGGGTTAGGGTTAGGGTTAGGGTTAGGGTTAGGGTTAGGGTTAGGGTTAGGGTTAGGGTTAGGGTTAGGGTTAGGGTTAGGGTTAGGGTTAGGGTTAGGGTTAGGGTTAGGGTTAGGGTTAGGGTTAGGGTTAGGGTTAGGGTTAGGGTTAGGGTTAGGGTTAGGGTTAGGGTTAGGGTTAGGGTTAGGGTTAGGGTTAGGGTTAGGGTTAGGGTTAGGGTTAGGGTTAGGGTTAGGGTTAGGGTTAGGGTTAGGGTTAGGGTTAGGGTTAGGGTTAGGGTTAGGGTTAGGGTTAGGGTTAGGGTTAGGGTTAGGGTTAGGGTTAGGGTTAGGGTTAGGGTTAGGGTTAGGGTTAGGGTTAGGGTTAGGGTTAGGGTTAGGGTTAGGGTTAGGGTTAGGGTTAGGGTTAGGGTTAGGGTTAGGGTTAGGGTTAGGGTTAGGGTTAGGGTTAGGGTTAGGGTTAGGGTTAGGGTTAGGGTTAGGGTTAGGGTTAGGGTTAGGGTTAGGGTTAGGGTTAGGGTTAGGGTTAGGGTTAGGGTTAGGGTTAGGGTTAGGGTTAGGGTTAGGGTTAGGGTTAGGGTTAGGGTTAGGGTTAGGGTTAGGGTTAGGGTTAGGGTTAGGGTTAGGGTTAGGGTTAGGGTTAGGGTTAGGGTTAGGGTTAGGGTTAGGGTTAGGGTTAGGGTTAGGGTTAGGGTTAGGGTTAGGGTTAGGGTTAGGGTTAGGGTTAGGGTTAGGGTTAGGGTTAGGGTTAGGGTTAGGGTTAGGGTTAGGGTTAGGGTTAGGGTTAGGGTTAGGGTTAGGGTTAGGGTTAGGGTTAGGGTTAGGGTTAGGGTTAGGGTTAGGGTTAGGGTTAGGGTTAGGGTTAGGGTTAGGGTTAGGGTTAGGGTTAGGGTTAGGGTTAGGGTTAGGGTTAGGGTTAGGGTTAGGGTTAGGGTTAGGGTTAGGGTTAGGGTTAGGGTTAGGGTTAGGGTTAGGGTTAGGGTTAGGGTTAGGGTTAGGGTTAGGGTTAGGGTTAGGGTTAGGGTTAGGGTTAGGGTTAGGGTTAGGGTTAGGGTTAGGGTTAGGGTTAGGGTTAGGGTTAGGGTTAGGGTTAGGGTTAGGGTTAGGGTTAGGGTTAGGGTTAGGGTTAGGGTTAGGGTTAGGGTTAGGGTTAGGGTTAGGGTTAGGGTTAGGGTTAGGGTTAGGGTTAGGGTTAGGGTTAGGGTTAGGGTTAGGGTTAGGGTTAGGGTTAGGGTTAGGGTTAGGGTTAGGGTTAGGGTTAGGGTTAGGGTTAGGGTTAGGGTTAGGGTTAGGGTTAGGGTTAGGGTTAGGGTTAGGGTTAGGGTTAGGGTTAGGGTTAGGGTTAGGGTTAGGGTTAGGGTTAGGGTTAGGGTTAGGGTTAGGGTTAGGGTTAGGGTTAGGGTTAGGGTTAGGGTTAGGGTTAGGGTTAGGGTTAGGGTTAGGGTTAGGGTTAGGGTTAGGGTTAGGGTTAGGGTTAGGGTTAGGGTTAGGGTTAGGGTTAGGGTTAGGGTTAGGGTTAGGGTTAGGGTTAGGGTTAGGGTTAGGGTTAGGGTTAGGGTTAGGGTTAGGGTTAGGGTTAGGGTTAGGGTTAGGGTTAGGGTTAGGGTTAGGGTTAGGGTTAGGGTTAGGGTTAGGGTTAGGGTTAGGGTTAGGGTTAGGGTTAGGGTTAGGGTTAGGGTTAGGGTTAGGGTTAGGGTTAGGGTTAGGGTTAGGGTTAGGGTTAGGGTTAGGGTTAGGGTTAGGGTTAGGGTTAGGGTTAGGGTTAGGGTTAGGGTTAGGGTTAGGGTTAGGGTTAGGGTTAGGGTTAGGGTTAGGGTTAGGGTTAGGGTTAGGGTTAGGGTTAGGGTTAGGGTTAGGGTTAGGGTTAGGGTTAGGGTTAGGGTTAGGGTTAGGGTTAGGGTTAGGGTTAGGGTTAGGGTTAGGGTTAGGGTTAGGGTTAGGGTTAGGGTTAGGGTTAGGGTTAGGGTTAGGGTTAGGGTTAGGGTTAGGGTTAGGGTTAGGGTTAGGGTTAGGGTTAGGGTTAGGGTTAGGGTTAGGGTTAGGGTTAGGGTTAGGGTTAGGGTTAGGGTTAGGGTTAGGGTTAGGGTTAGGGTTAGGGTTAGGGTTAGGGTTAGGGTTAGGGTTAGGGTTAGGGTTAGGGTTAGGGTTAGGGTTAGGGTTAGGGTTAGGGTTAGGGTTAGGGTTAGGGTTAGGGTTAGGGTTAGGGTTAGGGTTAGGGTTAGGGTTAGGGTTAGGGTTAGGGTTAGGGTTAGGGTTAGGGTTAGGGTTAGGGTTAGGGTTAGGGTTAGGGTTAGGGTTAGGGTTAGGGTTAGGGTTAGGGTTAGGGTTAGGGTTAGGGTTAGGGTTAGGGTTAGGGTTAGGGTTAGGGTTAGGGTTAGGGTTAGGGTTAGGGTTAGGGTTAGGGTTAGGGTTAGGGTTAGGGTTAGGGTTAGGGTTAGGGTTAGGGTTAGGGTTAGGGTTAGGGTTAGGGTTAGGGTTAGGGTTAGGGTTAGGGTTAGGGTTAGGGTTAGGGTTAGGGTTAGGGTTAGGGTTAGGGTTAGGGTTAGGGTTAGGGTTAGGGTTAGGGTTAGGGTTAGGGTTAGGGTTAGGGTTAGGGTTAGGGTTAGGGTTAGGGTTAGGGTTAGGGTTAGGGTTAGGGTTAGGGTTAGGGTTAGGGTTAGGGTTAGGGTTAGGGTTAGGGTTAGGGTTAGGGTTAGGGTTAGGGTTAGGGTTAGGGTTAGGGTTAGGGTTAGGGTTAGGGTTAGGGTTAGGGTTAGGGTTAGGGTTAGGGTTAGGGTTAGGGTTAGGGTTAGGGTTAGGGTTAGGGTTAGGGTTAGGGTTAGGGTTAGGGTTAGGGTTAGGGTTAGGGTTAGGGTTAGGGTTAGGGTTAGGGTTAGGGTTAGGGTTAGGGTTAGGGTTAGGGTTAGGGTTAGGGTTAGGGTTAGGGTTAGGGTTAGGGTTAGGGTTAGGGTTAGGGTTAGGGTTAGGGTTAGGGTTAGGGTTAGGGTTAGGGTTAGGGTTAGGGTTAGGGTTAGGGTTAGGGTTAGGGTTAGGGTTAGGGTTAGGGTTAGGGTTAGGGTTAGGGTTAGGGTTAGGGTTAGGGTTAGGGTTAGGGTTAGGGTTAGGGTTAGGGTTAGGGTTAGGGTTAGGGTTAGGGTTAGGGTTAGGGTTAGGGTTAGGGTTAGGGTTAGGGTTAGGGTTAGGGTTAGGGTTAGGGTTAGGGTTAGGGTTAGGGTTAGGGTTAGGGTTAGGGTTAGGGTTAGGGTTAGGGTTAGGGTTAGGGTTAGGGTTAGGGTTAGGGTTAGGGTTAGGGTTAGGGTTAGGGTTAGGGTTAGGGTTAGGGTTAGGGTTAGGGTTAGGGTTAGGGTTAGGGTTAGGGTTAGGGTTAGGGTTAGGGTTAGGGTTAGGGTTAGGGTTAGGGTTAGGGTTAGGGTTAGGGTTAGGGTTAGGGTTAGGGTTAGGGTTAGGGTTAGGGTTAGGGTTAGGGTTAGGGTTAGGGTTAGGGTTAGGGTTAGGGTTAGGGTTAGGGTTAGGGTTAGGGTTAGGGTTAGGGTTAGGGTTAGGGTTAGGGTTAGGGTTAGGGTTAGGGTTAGGGTTAGGGTTAGGGTTAGGGTTAGGGTTAGGGTTAGGGTTAGGGTTAGGGTTAGGGTTAGGGTTAGGGTTAGGGTTAGGGTTAGGGTTAGGGTTAGGGTTAGGGTTAGGGTTAGGGTTAGGGTTAGGGTTAGGGTTAGGGTTAGGGTTAGGGTTAGGGTTAGGGTTAGGGTTAGGGTTAGGGTTAGGGTTAGGGTTAGGGTTAGGGTTAGGGTTAGGGTTAGGGTTAGGGTTAGGGTTAGGGTTAGGGTTAGGGTTAGGGTTAGGGTTAGGGTTAGGGTTAGGGTTAGGGTTAGGGTTAGGGTTAGGGTTAGGGTTAGGGTTAGGGTTAGGGTTAGGGTTAGGGTTAGGGTTAGGGTTAGGGTTAGGGTTAGGGTTAGGGTTAGGGTTAGGGTTAGGGTTAGGGTTAGGGTTAGGGTTAGGGTTAGGGTTAGGGTTAGGGTTAGGGTTAGGGTTAGGGTTAGGGTTAGGGTTAGGGTTAGGGTTAGGGTTAGGGTTAGGGTTAGGGTTAGGGTTAGGGTTAGGGTTAGGGTTAGGGTTAGGGTTAGGGTTAGGGTTAGGGTTAGGGTTAGGGTTAGGGTTAGGGTTAGGGTTAGGGTTAGGGTTAGGGTTAGGGTTAGGGTTAGGGTTAGGGTTAGGGTTAGGGTTAGGGTTAGGGTTAGGGTTAGGGTTAGGGTTAGGGTTAGGGTTAGGGTTAGGGTTAGGGTTAGGGTTAGGGTTAGGGTTAGGGTTAGGGTTAGGGTTAGGGTTAGGGTTAGGGTTAGGGTTAGGGTTAGGGTTAGGGTTAGGGTTAGGGTTAGGGTTAGGGTTAGGGTTAGGGTTAGGGTTAGGGTTAGGGTTAGGGTTAGGGTTAGGGTTAGGGTTAGGGTTAGGGTTAGGGTTAGGGTTAGGGTTAGGGTTAGGGTTAGGGTTAGGGTTAGGGTTAGGGTTAGGGTTAGGGTTAGGGTTAGGGTTAGGGTTAGGGTTAGGGTTAGGGTTAGGGTTAGGGTTAGGGTTAGGGTTAGGGTTAGGGTTAGGGTTAGGGTTAGGGTTAGGGTTAGGGTTAGGGTTAGGGTTAGGGTTAGGGTTAGGGTTAGGGTTAGGGTTAGGGTTAGGGTTAGGGTTAGGGTTAGGGTTAGGGTTAGGGTTAGGGTTAGGGTTAGGGTTAGGGTTAGGGTTAGGGTTAGGGTTAGGGTTAGGGTTAGGGTTAGGGTTAGGGTTAGGGTTAGGGTTAGGGTTAGGGTTAGGGTTAGGGTTAGGGTTAGGGTTAGGGTTAGGGTTAGGGTTAGGGTTAGGGTTAGGGTTAGGGTTAGGGTTAGGGTTAGGGTTAGGGTTAGGGTTAGGGTTAGGGTTAGGGTTAGGGTTAGGGTTAGGGTTAGGGTTAGGGTTAGGGTTAGGGTTAGGGTTAGGGTTAGGGTTAGGGTTAGGGTTAGGGTTAGGGTTAGGGTTAGGGTTAGGGTTAGGGTTAGGGTTAGGGTTAGGGTTAGGGTTAGGGTTAGGGTTAGGGTTAGGGTTAGGGTTAGGGTTAGGGTTAGGGTTAGGGTTAGGGTTAGGGTTAGGGTTAGGGTTAGGGTTAGGGTTAGGGTTAGGGTTAGGGTTAGGGTTAGGGTTAGGGTTAGGGTTAGGGTTAGGGTTAGGGTTAGGGTTAGGGTTAGGGTTAGGGTTAGGGTTAGGGTTAGGGTTAGGGTTAGGGTTAGGGTTAGGGTTAGGGTTAGGGTTAGGGTTAGGGTTAGGGTTAGGGTTAGGGTTAGGGTTAGGGTTAGGGTTAGGGTTAGGGTTAGGGTTAGGGTTAGGGTTAGGGTTAGGGTTAGGGTTAGGGTTAGGGTTAGGGTTAGGGTTAGGGTTAGGGTTAGGGTTAGGGTTAGGGTTAGGGTTAGGGTTAGGGTTAGGGTTAGGGTTAGGGTTAGGGTTAGGGTTAGGGTTAGGGTTAGGGTTAGGGTTAGGGTTAGGGTTAGGGTTAGGGTTAGGGTTAGGGTTAGGGTTAGGGTTAGGGTTAGGGTTAGGGTTAGGGTTAGGGTTAGGGTTAGGGTTAGGGTTAGGGTTAGGGTTAGGGTTAGGGTTAGGGTTAGGGTTAGGGTTAGGGTTAGGGTTAGGGTTAGGGTTAGGGTTAGGGTTAGGGTTAGGGTTAGGGTTAGGGTTAGGGTTAGGGTTAGGGTTAGGGTTAGGGTTAGGGTTAGGGTTAGGGTTAGGGTTAGGGTTAGGGTTAGGGTTAGGGTTAGGGTTAGGGTTAGGGTTAGGGTTAGGGTTAGGGTTAGGGTTAGGGTTAGGGTTAGGGTTAGGGTTAGGGTTAGGGTTAGGGTTAGGGTTAGGGTTAGGGTTAGGGTTAGGGTTAGGGTTAGGGTTAGGGTTAGGGTTAGGGTTAGGGTTAGGGTTAGGGTTAGGGTTAGGGTTAGGGTTAGGGTTAGGGTTAGGGTTAGGGTTAGGGTTAGGGTTAGGGTTAGGGTTAGGGTTAGGGTTAGGGTTAGGGTTAGGGTTAGGGTTAGGGTTAGGGTTAGGGTTAGGGTTAGGGTTAGGGTTAGGGTTAGGGTTAGGGTTAGGGTTAGGGTTAGGGTTAGGGTTAGGGTTAGGGTTAGGGTTAGGGTTAGGGTTAGGGTTAGGGTTAGGGTTAGGGTTAGGGTTAGGGTTAGGGTTAGGGTTAGGGTTAGGGTTAGGGTTAGGGTTAGGGTTAGGGTTAGGGTTAGGGTTAGGGTTAGGGTTAGGGTTAGGGTTAGGGTTAGGGTTAGGGTTAGGGTTAGGGTTAGGGTTAGGGTTAGGGTTAGGGTTAGGGTTAGGGTTAGGGTTAGGGTTAGGGTTAGGGTTAGGGTTAGGGTTAGGGTTAGGGTTAGGGTTAGGGTTAGGGTTAGGGTTAGGGTTAGGGTTAGGGTTAGGGTTAGGGTTAGGGTTAGGGTTAGGGTTAGGGTTAGGGTTAGGGTTAGGGTTAGGGTTAGGGTTAGGGTTAGGGTTAGGGTTAGGGTTAGGGTTAGGGTTAGGGTTAGGGTTAGGGTTAGGGTTAGGGTTAGGGTTAGGGTTAGGGTTAGGGTTAGGGTTAGGGTTAGGGTTAGGGTTAGGGTTAGGGTTAGGGTTAGGGTTAGGGTTAGGGTTAGGGTTAGGGTTAGGGTTAGGGTTAGGGTTAGGGTTAGGGTTAGGGTTAGGGTTAGGGTTAGGGTTAGGGTTAGGGTTAGGGTTAGGGTTAGGGTTAGGGTTAGGGTTAGGGTTAGGGTTAGGGTTAGGGTTAGGGTTAGGGTTAGGGTTAGGGTTAGGGTTAGGGTTAGGGTTAGGGTTAGGGTTAGGGTTAGGGTTAGGGTTAGGGTTAGGGTTAGGGTTAGGGTTAGGGTTAGGGTTAGGGTTAGGGTTAGGGTTAGGGTTAGGGTTAGGGTTAGGGTTAGGGTTAGGGTTAGGGTTAGGGTTAGGGTTAGGGTTAGGGTTAGGGTTAGGGTTAGGGTTAGGGTTAGGGTTAGGGTTAGGGTTAGGGTTAGGGTTAGGGTTAGGGTTAGGGTTAGGGTTAGGGTTAGGGTTAGGGTTAGGGTTAGGGTTAGGGTTAGGGTTAGGGTTAGGGTTAGGGTTAGGGTTAGGGTTAGGGTTAGGGTTAGGGTTAGGGTTAGGGTTAGGGTTAGGGTTAGGGTTAGGGTTAGGGTTAGGGTTAGGGTTAGGGTTAGGGTTAGGGTTAGGGTTAGGGTTAGGGTTAGGGTTAGGGTTAGGGTTAGGGTTAGGGTTAGGGTTAGGGTTAGGGTTAGGGTTAGGGTTAGGGTTAGGGTTAGGGTTAGGGTTAGGGTTAGGGTTAGGGTTAGGGTTAGGGTTAGGGTTAGGGTTAGGGTTAGGGTTAGGGTTAGGGTTAGGGTTAGGGTTAGGGTTAGGGTTAGGGTTAGGGTTAGGGTTAGGGTTAGGGTTAGGGTTAGGGTTAGGGTTAGGGTTAGGGTTAGGGTTAGGGTTAGGGTTAGGGTTAGGGTTAGGGTTAGGGTTAGGGTTAGGGTTAGGGTTAGGGTTAGGGTTAGGGTTAGGGTTAGGGTTAGGGTTAGGGTTAGGGTTAGGGTTAGGGTTAGGGTTAGGGTTAGGGTTAGGGTTAGGGTTAGGGTTAGGGTTAGGGTTAGGGTTAGGGTTAGGGTTAGGGTTAGGGTTAGGGTTAGGGTTAGGGTTAGGGTTAGGGTTAGGGTTAGGGTTAGGGTTAGGGTTAGGGTAAGGGTTAGGGTAAGGGTTAGGGTAAGGGTTAGGGTTAGGGTTAGGGTTAGGGTAAGGGTTAGGGTTAGGGTTAGGGTTAGGGTTAGGGTTAGGGTTAGGGTTAGGGTTAGGGTTAGGGTTAGGGTTAGGGTTAGGGTTAGGGTTAGGGTTAGGGTTAGGGTTAGGGTTAGGGTTAGGGTTAGGGTTAGGGTTAGGGTTAGGGTTAGGGTTAGGGTTAGGGTTAGGGTTAGGGTTAGGGTTAGGGTTAGGGTTAGGGTTAGGGTTAGGGTTAGGGTTAGGGTTAGGGTTAGGGTTAGGGTTAGGGTTAGGGTTAGGGTTAGGGTTAGGGTTAGGGTTAGGGTTAGGGTTAGGGTTAGGGTTAGGGTTAGGGTTAGGGTTAGGGTTAGGGTTAGGGTTAGGGTTAGGGTTAGGGTTAGGGTTAGGGTTAGGGTTAGGGTTAGGGTTAGGGTTAGGGTTAGGGTTAGGGTTAGGGTTAGGGTTAGGGTTAGGGTTAGGGTTAGGGTTAGGGTTAGGGTTAGGGTTAGGGTTAGGGTTAGGGTTAGGGTTAGGGTTAGGGTTAGGGTTAGGGTTAGGGTTAGGGTTAGGGTTAGGGTTAGGGTTAGGGTTAGGGTTAGGGTTAGGGTTAGGGTTAGGGTTAGGGTTAGGGTTAGGGTTAGGGTTAGGGTTAGGGTTAGGGTTAGGGTTAGGGTTAGGGTTAGGGTTAGGGTTAGGGTTAGGGTTAGGGTTAGGGTTAGGGTTAGGGTTAGGGTTAGGGTTAGGGTTAGGGTTAGGGTTAGGGTTAGGGTTAGGGTTAGGGTTAGGGTTAGGGTTAGGGTTAGGGTTAGGGTTAGGGTTAGGGTTAGGGTTAGGGTTAGGGTTAGGGTTAGGGTTAGGGTTAGGGTTAGGGTTAGGGTTAGGGTTAGGGTTAGGGTTAGGGTTAGGGTTAGGGTTAGGGTTAGGGTTAGGGTTAGGGTTAGGGTTAGGGTTAGGGTTAGGGTTAGGGTTAGGGTTAGGGTTAGGGTTAGGGTTAGGGTTAGGGTTAGGGTTAGGGTTAGGGTTAGGGTTAGGGTTAGGGTTAGGGTTAGGGTTAGGGTTAGGGTTAGGGTTAGGGTTAGGGTTAGGGTTAGGGTTAGGGTTAGGGTTAGGGTTAGGGTTAGGGTTAGGGTTAGGGTTAGGGTTAGGGTTAGGGTTAGGGTTAGGGTTAGGGTTAGGGTTAGGGTTAGGGTTAGGGTTAGGGTTAGGGTTAGGGTTAGGGTTAGGGTTAGGGTTAGGGTTAGGGTTAGGGTTAGGGTTAGGGTTAGGGTTAGGGTTAGGGTTAGGGTTAGGGTTAGGGTTAGGGTTAGGGTTAGGGTTAGGGTTAGGGTTAGGGTTAGGGTTAGGGTTAGGGTTAGGGTTAGGGTTAGGGTTAGGGTTAGGGTTAGGGTTAGGGTTAGGGTTAGGGTTAGGGTTAGGGTTAGGGTTAGGGTTAGGGTTAGGGTTAGGGTTAGGGTTAGGGTTAGGGTTAGGGTTAGGGTTAGGGTTAGGGTTAGGGTTAGGGTTAGGGTTAGGGTTAGGGTTAGGGTTAGGGTTAGGGTTAGGGTTAGGGTTAGGGTTAGGGTTAGGGTTAGGGTTAGGGTTAGGGTTAGGGTTAGGGTTAGGGTTAGGGTTAGGGTTAGGGTTAGGGTTAGGGTTAGGGTTAGGGTTAGGGTTAGGGTTAGGGTTAGGGTTAGGGTTAGGGTTAGGGTTAGGGTTAGGGTTAGGGTTAGGGTTAGGGTTAGGGTTAGGGTTAGGGTTAGGGTTAGGGTTAGGGTTAGGGTTAGGGTTAGGGTTAGGGTTAGGGTTAGGGTTAGGGTTAGGGTTAGGGTTAGGGTTAGGGTTAGGGTTAGGGTTAGGGTTAGGGTTAGGGTTAGGGTTAGGGTTAGGGTTAGGGTTAGGGTTAGGGTTAGGGTTAGGGTTAGGGTTAGGGTTAGGGTTAGGGTTAGGGTTAGGGTTAGGGTTAGGGTTAGGGTTAGGGTTAGGGTTAGGGTTAGGGTTAGGGTTAGGGTTAGGGTTAGGGTTAGGGTTAGGGTTAGGGTTAGGGTTAGGGTTAGGGTTAGGGTTAGGGTTAGGGTTAGGGTTAGGGTTAGGGTTAGGGTTAGGGTTAGGGTTAGGGTTAGGGTTAGGGTTAGGGTTAGGGTTAGGGTTAGGGTTAGGGTTAGGGTTAGGGTTAGGGTTAGGGTTAGGGTTAGGGTTAGGGTTAGGGTTAGGGTTAGGGTTAGGGTTAGGGTTAGGGTTAGGGTTAGGGTTAGGGTTAGGGTTAGGGTTAGGGTTAGGGTTAGGGTTAGGGTTAGGGTTAGGGTTAGGGTTAGGGTTAGGGTTAGGGTTAGGGTTAGGGTTAGGGTTAGGGTTAGGGTTAGGGTTAGGGTTAGGGTTAGGGTTAGGGTTAGGGTTAGGGTTAGGGTTAGGGTTAGGGTTAGGGTTAGGGTTAGGGTTAGGGTTAGGGTTAGGGTTAGGGTTAGGGTTAGGGTTAGGGTTAGGGTTAGGGTTAGGGTTAGGGTTAGGGTTAGGGTTAGGGTTAGGGTTAGGGTTAGGGTTAGGGTTAGGGTTAGGGTTAGGGTTAGGGTTAGGGTTAGGGTTAGGGTTAGGGTTAGGGTTAGGGTTAGGGTTAGGGTTAGGGTTAGGGTTAGGGTTAGGGTTAGGGTTAGGGTTAGGGTTAGGGTTAGGGTTAGGGTTAGGGTTAGGGTTAGGGTTAGGGTTAGGGTTAGGGTTAGGGTTAGGGTTAGGGTTAGGGTTAGGGTTAGGGTTAGGGTTAGGGTTAGGGTTAGGGTTAGGGTTAGGGTTAGGGTTAGGGTTAGGGTTAGGGTTAGGGTTAGGGTTAGGGTTAGGGTTAGGGTTAGGGTTAGGGTTAGGGTTAGGGTTAGGGTTAGGGTTAGGGTTAGGGTTAGGGTTAGGGTTAGGGTTAGGGTTAGGGTTAGGGTTAGGGTTAGGGTTAGGGTTAGGGTTAGGGTTAGGGTTAGGGTTAGGGTTAGGGTTAGGGTTAGGGTTAGGGTTAGGGTTAGGGTTAGGGTTAGGGTTAGGGTTAGGGTTAGGGTTAGGGTTAGGGTTAGGGTTAGGGTTAGGGTTAGGGTTAGGGTTAGGGTTAGGGTTAGGGTTAGGGTTAGGGTTAGGGTTAGGGTTAGGGTTAGGGTTAGGGTTAGGGTTAGGGTTAGGGTTAGGGTTAGGGTTAGGGTTAGGGTTAGGGTTAGGGTTAGGGTTAGGGTTAGGGTTAGGGTTAGGGTTAGGGTTAGGGTTAGGGTTAGGGTTAGGGTTAGGGTTAGGGTTAGGGTTAGGGTTAGGGTTAGGGTTAGGGTTAGGGTTAGGGTTAGGGTTAGGGTTAGGGTTAGGGTTAGGGTTAGGGTTAGGGTTAGGGTTAGGGTTAGGGTTAGGGTTAGGGTTAGGGTTAGGGTTAGGGTTAGGGTTAGGGTTAGGGTTAGGGTTAGGGTTAGGGTTAGGGTTAGGGTTAGGGTTAGGGTTAGGGTTAGGGTTAGGGTTAGGGTTAGGGTTAGGGTTAGGGTTAGGGTTAGGGTTAGGGTTAGGGTTAGGGTTAGGGTTAGGGTTAGGGTTAGGGTTAGGGTTAGGGTTAGGGTTAGGGTTAGGGTTAGGGTTAGGGTTAGGGTTAGGGTTAGGGTTAGGGTTAGGGTTAGGGTTAGGGTTAGGGTTAGGGTTAGGGTTAGGGTTAGGGTTAGGGTTAGGGTTAGGGTTAGGGTTAGGGTTAGGGTTAGGGTTAGGGTTAGGGTTAGGGTTAGGGTTAGGGTTAGGGTTAGGGTTAGGGTTAGGGTTAGGGTTAGGGTTAGGGTTAGGGTTAGGGTTAGGGTTAGGGTTAGGGTTAGGGTTAGGGTTAGGGTTAGGGTTAGGGTTAGGGTTAGGGTTAGGGTTAGGGTTAGGGTTAGGGTTAGGGTTAGGGTTAGGGTTAGGGTTAGGGTTAGGGTTAGGGTTAGGGTTAGGGTTAGGGTTAGGGTTAGGGTTAGGGTTAGGGTTAGGGTTAGGGTTAGGGTTAGGGTTAGGGTTAGGGTTAGGGTTAGGGTTAGGGTTAGGGTTAGGGTTAGGGTTAGGGTTAGGGTTAGGGTTAGGGTTAGGGTTAGGGTTAGGGTTAGGGTTAGGGTTAGGGTTAGGGTTAGGGTTAGGGTTAGGGTTAGGGTTAGGGTTAGGGTTAGGGTTAGGGTTAGGGTTAGGGTTAGGGTTAGGGTTAGGGTTAGGGTTAGGGTTAGGGTTAGGGTTAGGGTTAGGGTTAGGGTTAGGGTTAGGGTTAGGGTTAGGGTTAGGGTTAGGGTTAGGGTTAGGGTTAGGGTTAGGGTTAGGGTTAGGGTTAGGGTTAGGGTTAGGGTTAGGGTTAGGGTTAGGGTTAGGGTTAGGGTTAGGGTTAGGGTTAGGGTTAGGGTTAGGGTTAGGGTTAGGGTTAGGGTTAGGGTTAGGGTTAGGGTTAGGGTTAGGGTTAGGGTTAGGGTTAGGGTTAGGGTTAGGGTTAGGGTTAGGGTTAGGGTTAGGGTTAGGGTTAGGGTTAGGGTTAGGGTTAGGGTTAGGGTTAGGGTTAGGGTTAGGGTTAGGGTTAGGGTTAGGGTTAGGGTTAGGGTTAGGGTTAGGGTTAGGGTTAGGGTTAGGGTTAGGGTTAGGGTTAGGGTTAGGGTTAGGGTTAGGGTTAGGGTTAGGGTTAGGGTTAGGGTTAGGGTTAGGGTTAGGGTTAGGGTTAGGGTTAGGGTTAGGGTTAGGGTTAGGGTTAGGGTTAGGGTTAGGGTTAGGGTTAGGGTTAGGGTTAGGGTTAGGGTTAGGGTTAGGGTTAGGGTTAGGGTTAGGGTTAGGGTTAGGGTTAGGGTTAGGGTTAGGGTTAGGGTTAGGGTTAGGGTTAGGGTTAGGGTTAGGGTTAGGGTTAGGGTTAGGGTTAGGGTTAGGGTTAGGGTTAGGGTTAGGGTTAGGGTTAGGGTTAGGGTTAGGGTTAGGGTTAGGGTTAGGGTTAGGGTTAGGGTTAGGGTTAGGGTTAGGGTTAGGGTTAGGGTTAGGGTTAGGGTTAGGGTTAGGGTTAGGGTTAGGGTTAGGGTTAGGGTTAGGGTTAGGGTTAGGGTTAGGGTTAGGGTTAGGGTTAGGGTTAGGGTTAGGGTTAGGGTTAGGGTTAGGGTTAGGGTTAGGGTTAGGGTTAGGGTTAGGGTTAGGGTTAGGGTTAGGGTTAGGGTTAGGGTTAGGGTTAGGGTTAGGGTTAGGGTTAGGGTTAGGGTTAGGGTTAGGGTTAGGGTTAGGGTTAGGGTTAGGGTTAGGGTTAGGGTTAGGGTTAGGGTTAGGGTTAGGGTTAGGGTTAGGGTTAGGGTTAGGGTTAGGGTTAGGGTTAGGGTTAGGGTTAGGGTTAGGGTTAGGGTTAGGGTTAGGGTTAGGGTTAGGGTTAGGGTTAGGGTTAGGGTTAGGGTTAGGGTTAGGGTTAGGGTTAGGGTTAGGGTTAGGGTTAGGGTTAGGGTTAGGGTTAGGGTTAGGGTTAGGGTTAGGGTTAGGGTTAGGGTTAGGGTTAGGGTTAGGGTTAGGGTTAGGGTTAGGGTTAGGGTTAGGGTTAGGGTTAGGGTTAGGGTTAGGGTTAGGGTTAGGGTTAGGGTTAGGGTTAGGGTTAGGGTTAGGGTTAGGGTTAGGGTTAGGGTTAGGGTTAGGGTTAGGGTTAGGGTTAGGGTTAGGGTTAGGGTTAGGGTTAGGGTTAGGGTTAGGGTTAGGGTTAGGGTTAGGGTTAGGGTTAGGGTTAGGGTTAGGGTTAGGGTTAGGGTTAGGGTTAGGGTTAGGGTTAGGGTTAGGGTTAGGGTTAGGGTTAGGGTTAGGGTTAGGGTTAGGGTTAGGGTTAGGGTTAGGGTTAGGGTTAGGGTTAGGGTTAGGGTTAGGGTTAGGGTTAGGGTTAGGGTTAGGGTTAGGGTTAGGGTTAGGGTTAGGGTTAGGGTTAGGGTTAGGGTTAGGGTTAGGGTTAGGGTTAGGGTTAGGGTTAGGGTTAGGGTTAGGGTTAGGGTTAGGGTTAGGGTTAGGGTTAGGGTTAGGGTTAGGGTTAGGGTTAGGGTTAGGGTTAGGGTTAGGGTTAGGGTTAGGGTTAGGGTTAGGGTTAGGGTTAGGGTTAGGGTTAGGGTTAGGGTTAGGGTTAGGGTTAGGGTTAGGGTTAGGGTTAGGGTTAGGGTTAGGGTTAGGGTTAGGGTTAGGGTTAGGGTTAGGGTTAGGGTTAGGGTTAGGGTTAGGGTTAGGGTTAGGGTTAGGGTTAGGGTTAGGGTTAGGGTTAGGGTTAGGGTTAGGGTTAGGGTTAGGGTTAGGGTTAGGGTTAGGGTTAGGGTTAGGGTTAGGGTTAGGGTTAGGGTTAGGGTTAGGGTTAGGGTTAGGGTTAGGGTTAGGGTTAGGGTTAGGGTTAGGGTTAGGGTTAGGGTTAGGGTTAGGGTTAGGGTTAGGGTTAGGGTTAGGGTTAGGGTTAGGGTTAGGGTTAGGGTTAGGGTTAGGGTTAGGGTTAGGGTTAGGGTTAGGGTTAGGGTTAGGGTTAGGGTTAGGGTTAGGGTTAGGGTTAGGGTTAGGGTTAGGGTTAGGGTTAGGGTTAGGGTTAGGGTTAGGGTTAGGGTTAGGGTTAGGGTTAGGGTTAGGGTTAGGGTTAGGGTTAGGGTTAGGGTTAGGGTTAGGGTTAGGGTTAGGGTTAGGGTTAGGGTTAGGGTTAGGGTTAGGGTTAGGGTTAGGGTTAGGGTTAGGGTTAGGGTTAGGGTTAGGGTTAGGGTTAGGGTTAGGGTTAGGGTTAGGGTTAGGGTTAGGGTTAGGGTTAGGGTTAGGGTTAGGGTTAGGGTTAGGGTTAGGGTTAGGGTTAGGGTTAGGGTTAGGGTTAGGGTTAGGGTTAGGGTTAGGGTTAGGGTTAGGGTTAGGGTTAGGGTTAGGGTTAGGGTTAGGGTTAGGGTTAGGGTTAGGGTTAGGGTTAGGGTTAGGGTTAGGGTTAGGGTTAGGGTTAGGGTTAGGGTTAGGGTTAGGGTTAGGGTTAGGGTTAGGGTTAGGGTTAGGGTTAGGGTTAGGGTTAGGGTTAGGGTTAGGGTTAGGGTTAGGGTTAGGGTTAGGGTTAGGGTTAGGGTTAGGGTTAGGGTTAGGGTTAGGGTTAGGGTTAGGGTTAGGGTTAGGGTTAGGGTTAGGGTTAGGGTTAGGGTTAGGGTTAGGGTTAGGGTTAGGGTTAGGGTTAGGGTTAGGGTTAGGGTTAGGGTTAGGGTTAGGGTTAGGGTTAGGGTTAGGGTTAGGGTTAGGGTTAGGGTTAGGGTTAGGGTTAGGGTTAGGGTTAGGGTTAGGGTTAGGGTTAGGGTTAGGGTTAGGGTTAGGGTTAGGGTTAGGGTTAGGGTTAGGGTTAGGGTTAGGGTTAGGGTTAGGGTTAGGGTTAGGGTTAGGGTTAGGGTTAGGGTTAGGGTTAGGGTTAGGGTTAGGGTTAGGGTTAGGGTTAGGGTTAGGGTTAGGGTTAGGGTTAGGGTTAGGGTTAGGGTTAGGGTTAGGGTTAGGGTTAGGGTTAGGGTTAGGGTTAGGGTTAGGGTTAGGGTTAGGGTTAGGGTTAGGGTTAGGGTTAGGGTTAGGGTTAGGGTTAGGGTTAGGGTTAGGGTTAGGGTTAGGGTTAGGGTTAGGGTTAGGGTTAGGGTTAGGGTTAGGGTTAGGGTTAGGGTTAGGGTTAGGGTTAGGGTTAGGGTTAGGGTTAGGGTTAGGGTTAGGGTTAGGGTTAGGGTTAGGGTTAGGGTTAGGGTTAGGGTTAGGGTTAGGGTTAGGGTTAGGGTTAGGGTTAGGGTTAGGGTTAGGGTTAGGGTTAGGGTTAGGGTTAGGGTTAGGGTTAGGGTTAGGGTTAGGGTTAGGGTTAGGGTTAGGGTTAGGGTTAGGGTTAGGGTTAGGGTTAGGGTTAGGGTTAGGGTTAGGGTTAGGGTTAGGGTTAGGGTTAGGGTTAGGGTTAGGGTTAGGGTTAGGGTTAGGGTTAGGGTTAGGGTTAGGGTTAGGGTTAGGGTTAGGGTTAGGGTTAGGGTTAGGGTTAGGGTTAGGGTTAGGGTTAGGGTTAGGGTTAGGGTTAGGGTTAGGGTTAGGGTTAGGGTTAGGGTTAGGGTTAGGGTTAGGGTTAGGGTTAGGGTTAGGGTTAGGGTTAGGGTTAGGGTTAGGGTTAGGGTTAGGGTTAGGGTTAGGGTTAGGGTTAGGGTTAGGGTTAGGGTTAGGGTTAGGGTTAGGGTTAGGGTTAGGGTTAGGGTTAGGGTTAGGGTTAGGGTTAGGGTTAGGGTTAGGGTTAGGGTTAGGGTTAGGGTTAGGGTTAGGGTTAGGGTTAGGGTTAGGGTTAGGGTTAGGGTTAGGGTTAGGGTTAGGGTTAG
Source organism: Heloderma suspectum (assembly GCF_057233095.1). Classification (NCBI taxonomy): domain Eukaryota; kingdom Metazoa; phylum Chordata; class Lepidosauria; order Squamata; family Helodermatidae; genus Heloderma; species Heloderma suspectum. The sequence continues at coordinate 112,987 of NC_139474.1, read as the reverse complement.
GGTTAGGGTTAGGGTTAGGGTTAGGGTTAGGGTTAGGGTTAGGGTTAGGGTTAGGGTTAGGGTTAGGGTTAGGGTTAGGGTTAGGGTTAGGGTTAGGGTTAGGGTTAGGGTTAGGGTTAGGGTTAGGGTTAGGGTTAGGGTTAGGGTTAGGGTTAGGGTTAGGGTTAGGGTTAGGGTTAGGGTTAGGGTTAGGGTTAGGGTTAGGGTTAGGGTTAGGGTTAGGGTTAGGGTTAGGGTTAGGGTTAGGGTTAGGGTTAGGGTTAGGGTTAGGGTTAGGGTTAGGGTTAGGGTTAGGGTTAGGGTTAGGGTTAGGGTTAGGGTTAGGGTTAGGGTTAGGGTTAGGGTTAGGGTTAGGGTTAGGGTTAGGGTTAGGGTTAGGGTTAGGGTTAGGGTTAGGGTTAGGGTTAGGGTTAGGGTTAGGGTTAGGGTTAGGGTTAGGGTTAGGGTTAGGGTTAGGGTTAGGGTTAGGGTTAGGGTTAGGGTTAGGGTTAGGGTTAGGGTTAGGGTTAGGGTTAGGGTTAGGGTTAGGGTTAGGGTTAGGGTTAGGGTTAGGGTTAGGGTTAGGGTTAGGGTTAGGGTTAGGGTTAGGGTTAGGGTTAGGGTTAGGGTTAGGGTTAGGGTTAGGGTTAGGGTTAGGGTTAGGGTTAGGGTTAGGGTTAGGGTTAGGGTTAGGGTTAGGGTTAGGGTTAGGGTTAGGGTTAGGGTTAGGGTTAGGGTTAGGGTTAGGGTTAGGGTTAGGGTTAGGGTTAGGGTTAGGGTTAGGGTTAGGGTTAGGGTTAGGGTTAGGGTTAGGGTTAGGGTTAGGGTTAGGGTTAGGGTTAGGGTTAGGGTTAGGGTTAGGGTTAGGGTTAGGGTTAGGGTTAGGGTTAGGGTTAGGGTTAGGGTTAGGGTTAGGGTTAGGGTTAGGGTTAGGGTTAGGGTTAGGGTTAGGGTTAGGGTTAGGGTTAGGGTTAGGGTTAGGGTTAGGGTTAGGGTTAGGGTTAGGGTTAGGGTTAGGGTTAGGGTTAGGGTTAGGGTTAGGGTTAGGGTTAGGGTTAGGGTTAGGGTTAGGGTTAGGGTTAGGGTTAGGGTTAGGGTTAGGGTTAGGGTTAGGGTTAGGGTTAGGGTTAGGGTTAGGGTTAGGGTTAGGGTTAGGGTTAGGGTTAGGGTTAGGGTTAGGGTTAGGGTTAGGGTTAGGGTTAGGGTTAGGGTTAGGGTTAGGGTTAGGGTTAGGGTTAGGGTTAGGGTTAGGGTTAGGGTTAGGGTTAGGGTTAGGGTTAGGGTTAGGGTTAGGGTTAGGGTTAGGGTTAGGGTTAGGGTTAGGGTTAGGGTTAGGGTTAGGGTTAGGGTTAGGGTTAGGGTTAGGGTTAGGGTTAGGGTTAGGGTTAGGGTTAGGGTTAGGGTTAGGGTTAGGGTTAGGGTTAGGGTTAGGGTTAGGGTTAGGGTTAGGGTTAGGGTTAGGGTTAGGGTTAGGGTTAGGGTTAGGGTTAGGGTTAGGGTTAGGGTTAGGGTTAGGGTTAGGGTTAGGGTTAGGGTTAGGGTTAGGGTTAGGGTTAGGGTTAGGGTTAGGGTTAGGGTTAGGGTTAGGGTTAGGGTTAGGGTTAGGGTTAGGGTTAGGGTTAGGGTTAGGGTTAGGGTTAGGGTTAGGGTTAGGGTTAGGGTTAGGGTTAGGGTTAGGGTTAGGGTTAGGGTTAGGGTTAGGGTTAGGGTTAGGGTTAGGGTTAGGGTTAGGGTTAGGGTTAGGGTTAGGGTTAGGGTTAGGGTTAGGGTTAGGGTTAGGGTTAGGGTTAGGGTTAGGGTTAGGGTTAGGGTTAGGGTTAGGGTTAGGGTTAGGGTTAGGGTTAGGGTTAGGGTTAGGGTTAGGGTTAGGGTTAGGGTTAGGGTTAGGGTTAGGGTTAGGGTTAGGGTTAGGGTTAGGGTTAGGGTTAGGGTTAGGGTTAGGGTTAGGGTTAGGGTTAGGGTTAGGGTTAGGGTTAGGGTTAGGGTTAGGGTTAGGGTTAGGGTTAGGGTTAGGGTTAGGGTTAGGGTTAGGGTTAGGGTTAGGGTTAGGGTTAGGGTTAGGGTTAGGGTTAGGGTTAGGGTTAGGGTTAGGGTTAGGGTTAGGGTTAGGGTTAGGGTTAGGGTTAGGGTTAGGGTTAGGGTTAGGGTTAGGGTTAGGGTTAGGGTTAGGGTTAGGGTTAGGGTTAGGGTTAGGGTTAGGGTTAGGGTTAGGGTTAGGGTTAGGGTTAGGGTTAGGGTTAGGGTTAGGGTTAGGGTTAGGGTTAGGGTTAGGGTTAGGGTTAGGGTTAGGGTTAGGGTTAGGGTTAGGGTTAGGGTTAGGGTTAGGGTTAGGGTTAGGGTTAGGGTTAGGGTTAGGGTTAGGGTTAGGGTTAGGGTTAGGGTTAGGGTTAGGGTTAGGGTTAGGGTTAGGGTTAGGGTTAGGGTTAGGGTTAGGGTTAGGGTTAGGGTTAGGGTTAGGGTTAGGGTTAGGGTTAGGGTTAGGGTTAGGGTTAGGGTTAGGGTTAGGGTTAGGGTTAGGGTTAGGGTTAGGGTTAGGGTTAGGGTTAGGGTTAGGGTTAGGGTTAGGGTTAGGGTTAGGGTTAGGGTTAGGGTTAGGGTTAGGGTTAGGGTTAGGGTTAGGGTTAGGGTTAGGGTTAGGGTTAGGGTTAGGGTTAGGGTTAGGGTTAGGGTTAGGGTTAGGGTTAGGGTTAGGGTTAGGGTTAGGGTTAGGGTTAGGGTTAGGGTTAGGGTTAGGGTTAGGGTTAGGGTTAGGGTTAGGGTTAGGGTTAGGGTTAGGGTTAGGGTTAGGGTTAGGGTTAGGGTTAGGGTTAGGGTTAGGGTTAGGGTTAGGGTTAGGGTTAGGGTTAGGGTTAGGGTTAGGGTTAGGGTTAGGGTTAGGGTTAGGGTTAGGGTTAGGGTTAGGGTTAGGGTTAGGGTTAGGGTTAGGGTTAGGGTTAGGGTTAGGGTTAGGGTTAGGGTTAGGGTTAGGGTTAGGGTTAGGGTTAGGGTTAGGGTTAGGGTTAGGGTTAGGGTTAGGGTTAGGGTTAGGGTTAGGGTTAGGGTTAGGGTTAGGGTTAGGGTTAGGGTTAGGGTTAGGGTTAGGGTTAGGGTTAGGGTTAGGGTTAGGGTTAGGGTTAGGGTTAGGGTTAGGGTTAGGGTTAGGGTTAGGGTTAGGGTTAGGGTTAGGGTTAGGGTTAGGGTTAGGGTTAGGGTTAGGGTTAGGGTTAGGGTTAGGGTTAGGGTTAGGGTTAGGGTTAGGGTTAGGGTTAGGGTTAGGGTTAGGGTTAGGGTTAGGGTTAGGGTTAGGGTTAGGGTTAGGGTTAGGGTTAGGGTTAGGGTTAGGGTTAGGGTTAGGGTTAGGGTTAGGGTTAGGGTTAGGGTTAGGGTTAGGGTTAGGGTTAGGGTTAGGGTTAGGGTTAGGGTTAGGGTTAGGGTTAGGGTTAGGGTTAGGGTTAGGGTTAGGGTTAGGGTTAGGGTTAGGGTTAGGGTTAGGGTTAGGGTTAGGGTTAGGGTTAGGGTTAGGGTTAGGGTTAGGGTTAGGGTTAGGGTTAGGGTTAGGGTTAGGGTTAGGGTTAGGGTTAGGGTTAGGGTTAGGGTTAGGGTTAGGGTTAGGGTTAGGGTTAGGGTTAGGGTTAGGGTTAGGGTTAGGGTTAGGGTTAGGGTTAGGGTTAGGGTTAGGGTTAGGGTTAGGGTTAGGGTTAGGGTTAGGGTTAGGGTTAGGGTTAGGGTTAGGGTTAGGGTTAGGGTTAGGGTTAGGGTTAGGGTTAGGGTTAGGGTTAGGGTTAGGGTTAGGGTTAGGGTTAGGGTTAGGGTTAGGGTTAGGGTTAGGGTTAGGGTTAGGGTTAGGGTTAGGGTTAGGGTTAGGGTTAGGGTTAGGGTTAGGGTTAGGGTTAGGGTTAGGGTTAGGGTTAGGGTTAGGGTTAGGGTTAGGGTTAGGGTTAGGGTTAGGGTTAGGGTTAGGGTTAGGGTTAGGGTTAGGGTTAGGGTTAGGGTTAGGGTTAGGGTTAGGGTTAGGGTTAGGGTTAGGGTTAGGGTTAGGGTTAGGGTTAGGGTTAGGGTTAGGGTTAGGGTTAGGGTTAGGGTTAGGGTTAGGGTTAGGGTTAGGGTTAGGGTTAGGGTTAGGGTTAGGGTTAGGGTTAGGGTTAGGGTTAGGGTTAGGGTTAGGGTTAGGGTTAGGGTTAGGGTTAGGGTTAGGGTTAGGGTTAGGGTTAGGGTTAGGGTTAGGGTTAGGGTTAGGGTTAGGGTTAGGGTTAGGGTTAGGGTTAGGGTTAGGGTTAGGGTTAGGGTTAGGGTTAGGGTTAGGGTTAGGGTTAGGGTTAGGGTTAGGGTTAGGGTTAGGGTTAGGGTTAGGGTTAGGGTTAGGGTTAGGGTTAGGGTTAGGGTTAGGGTTAGGGTTAGGGTTAGGGTTAGGGTTAGGGTTAGGGTTAGGGTTAGGGTTAGGGTTAGGGTTAGGGTTAGGGTTAGGGTTAGGGTTAGGGTTAGGGTTAGGGTTAGGGTTAGGGTTAGGGTTAGGGTTAGGGTTAGGGTTAGGGTTAGGGTTAGGGTTAGGGTTAGGGTTAGGGTTAGGGTTAGGGTTAGGGTTAGGGTTAGGGTTAGGGTTAGGGTTAGGGTTAGGGTTAGGGTTAGGGTTAGGGTTAGGGTTAGGGTTAGGGTTAGGGTTAGGGTTAGGGTTAGGGTTAGGGTTAGGGTTAGGGTTAGGGTTAGGGTTAGGGTTAGGGTTAGGGTTAGGGTTAGGGTTAGGGTTAGGGTTAGGGTTAGGGTTAGGGTTAGGGTTAGGGTTAGGGTTAGGGTTAGGGTTAGGGTTAGGGTTAGGGTTAGGGTTAGGGTTAGGGTTAGGGTTAGGGTTAGGGTTAGGGTTAGGGTTAGGGTTAGGGTTAGGGTTAGGGTTAGGGTTAGGGTTAGGGTTAGGGTTAGGGTTAGGGTTAGGGTTAGGGTTAGGGTTAGGGTTAGGGTTAGGGTTAGGGTTAGGGTTAGGGTTAGGGTTAGGGTTAGGGTTAGGGTTAGGGTTAGGGTTAGGGTTAGGGTTAGGGTTAGGGTTAGGGTTAGGGTTAGGGTTAGGGTTAGGGTTAGGGTTAGGGTTAGGGTTAGGGTTAGGGTTAGGGTTAGGGTTAGGGTTAGGGTTAGGGTTAGGGTTAGGGTTAGGGTTAGGGTTAGGGTTAGGGTTAGGGTTAGGGTTAGGGTTAGGGTTAGGGTTAGGGTTAGGGTTAGGGTTAGGGTTAGGGTTAGGGTTAGGGTTAGGGTTAGGGTTAGGGTTAGGGTTAGGGTTAGGGTTAGGGTTAGGGTTAGGGTTAGGGTTAGGGTTAGGGTTAGGGTTAGGGTTAGGGTTAGGGTTAGGGTTAGGGTTAGGGTTAGGGTTAGGGTTAGGGTTAGGGTTAGGGTTAGGGTTAGGGTTAGGGTTAGGGTTAGGGTTAGGGTTAGGGTTAGGGTTAGGGTTAGGGTTAGGGTTAGGGTTAGGGTTAGGGTTAGGGTTAGGGTTAGGGTTAGGGTTAGGGTTAGGGTTAGGGTTAGGGTTAGGGTTAGGGTTAGGGTTAGGGTTAGGGTTAGGGTTAGGGTTAGGGTTAGGGTTAGGGTTAGGGTTAGGGTTAGGGTTAGGGTTAGGGTTAGGGTTAGGGTTAGGGTTAGGGTTAGGGTTAGGGTTAGGGTTAGGGTTAGGGTTAGGGTTAGGGTTAGGGTTAGGGTTAGGGTTAGGGTTAGGGTTAGGGTTAGGGTTAGGGTTAGGGTTAGGGTTAGGGTTAGGGTTAGGGTTAGGGTTAGGGTTAGGGTTAGGGTTAGGGTTAGGGTTAGGGTTAGGGTTAGGGTTAGGGTTAGGGTTAGGGTTAGGGTTAGGGTTAGGGTTAGGGTTAGGGTTAGGGTTAGGGTTAGGGTTAGGGTTAGGGTTAGGGTTAGGGTTAGGGTTAGGGTTAGGGTTAGGGTTAGGGTTAGGGTTAGGGTTAGGGTTAGGGTTAGGGTTAGGGTTAGGGTTAGGGTTAGGGTTAGGGTTAGGGTTAGGGTTAGGGTTAGGGTTAGGGTTAGGGTTAGGGTTAGGGTTAGGGTTAGGGTTAGGGTTAGGGTTAGGGTTAGGGTTAGGGTTAGGGTTAGGGTTAGGGTTAGGGTTAGGGTTAGGGTTAGGGTTAGGGTTAGGGTTAGGGTTAGGGTTAGGGTTAGGGTTAGGGTTAGGGTTAGGGTTAGGGTTAGGGTTAGGGTTAGGGTTAGGGTTAGGGTTAGGGTTAGGGTTAGGGTTAGGGTTAGGGTTAGGGTTAGGGTTAGGGTTAGGGTTAGGGTTAGGGTTAGGGTTAGGGTTAGGGTTAGGGTTAGGGTTAGGGTTAGGGTTAGGGTTAGGGTTAGGGTTAGGGTTAGGGTTAGGGTTAGGGTTAGGGTTAGGGTTAGGGTTAGGGTTAGGGTTAGGGTTAGGGTTAGGGTTAGGGTTAGGGTTAGGGTTAGGGTTAGGGTTAGGGTTAGGGTTAGGGTTAGGGTTAGGGTTAGGGTTAGGGTTAGGGTTAGGGTTAGGGTTAGGGTTAGGGTTAGGGTTAGGGTTAGGGTTAGGGTTAGGGTTAGGGTTAGGGTTAGGGTTAGGGTTAGGGTTAGGGTTAGGGTTAGGGTTAGGGTTAGGGTTAGGGTTAGGGTTAGGGTTAGGGTTAGGGTTAGGGTTAGGGTTAGGGTTAGGGTTAGGGTTAGGGTTAGGGTTAGGGTTAGGGTTAGGGTTAGGGTTAGGGTTAGGGTTAGGGTTAGGGTTAGGGTTAGGGTTAGGGTTAGGGTTAGGGTTAGGGTTAGGGTTAGGGTTAGGGTTAGGGTTAGGGTTAGGGTTAGGGTTAGGGTTAGGGTTAGGGTTAGGGTTAGGGTTAGGGTTAGGGTTAGGGTTAGGGTTAGGGTTAGGGTTAGGGTTAGGGTTAGGGTTAGGGTTAGGGTTAGGGTTAGGGTTAGGGTTAGGGTTAGGGTTAGGGTTAGGGTTAGGGTTAGGGTTAGGGTTAGGGTTAGGGTTAGGGTTAGGGTTAGGGTTAGGGTTAGGGTTAGGGTTAGGGTTAGGGTTAGGGTTAGGGTTAGGGTTAGGGTTAGGGTTAGGGTTAGGGTTAGGGTTAGGGTTAGGGTTAGGGTTAGGGTTAGGGTTAGGGTTAGGGTTAGGGTTAGGGTTAGGGTTAGGGTTAGGGTTAGGGTTAGGGTTAGGGTTAGGGTTAGGGTTAGGGTTAGGGTTAGGGTTAGGGTTAGGGTTAGGGTTAGGGTTAGGGTTAGGGTTAGGGTTAGGGTTAGGGTTAGGGTTAGGGTTAGGGTTAGGGTTAGGGTTAGGGTTAGGGTTAGGGTTAGGGTTAGGGTTAGGGTTAGGGTTAGGGTTAGGGTTAGGGTTAGGGTTAGGGTTAGGGTTAGGGTTAGGGTTAGGGTTAGGGTTAGGGTTAGGGTTAGGGTTAGGGTTAGGGTTAGGGTTAGGGTTAGGGTTAGGGTTAGGGTTAGGGTTAGGGTTAGGGTTAGGGTTAGGGTTAGGGTTAGGGTTAGGGTTAGGGTTAGGGTTAGGGTTAGGGTTAGGGTTAGGGTTAGGGTTAGGGTTAGGGTTAGGGTTAGGGTTAGGGTTAGGGTTAGGGTTAGGGTTAGGGTTAGGGTTAGGGTTAGGGTTAGGGTTAGGGTTAGGGTTAGGGTTAGGGTTAGGGTTAGGGTTAGGGTTAGGGTTAGGGTTAGGGTTAGGGTTAGGGTTAGGGTTAGGGTTAGGGTTAGGGTTAGGGTTAGGGTTAGGGTTAGGGTTAGGGTTAGGGTTAGGGTTAGGGTTAGGGTTAGGGTTAGGGTTAGGGTTAGGGTTAGGGTTAGGGTTAGGGTTAGGGTTAGGGTTAGGGTTAGGGTTAGGGTTAGGGTTAGGGTTAGGGTTAGGGTTAGGGTTAGGGTTAGGGTTAGGGTTAGGGTTAGGGTTAGGGTTAGGGTTAGGGTTAGGGTTAGGGTTAGGGTTAGGGTTAGGGTTAGGGTTAGGGTTAGGGTTAGGGTTAGGGTTAGGGTTAGGGTTAGGGTTAGGGTTAGGGTTAGGGTTAGGGTTAGGGTTAGGGTTAGGGTTAGGGTTAGGGTTAGGGTTAGGGTTAGGGTTAGGGTTAGGGTTAGGGTTAGGGTTAGGGTTAGGGTTAGGGTTAGGGTTAGGGTTAGGGTTAGGGTTAGGGTTAGGGTTAGGGTTAGGGTTAGGGTTAGGGTTAGGGTTAGGGTTAGGGTTAGGGTTAGGGTTAGGGTTAGGGTTAGGGTTAGGGTTAGGGTTAGGGTTAGGGTTAGGGTTAGGGTTAGGGTTAGGGTTAGGGTTAGGGTTAGGGTTAGGGTTAGGGTTAGGGTTAGGGTTAGGGTTAGGGTTAGGGTTAGGGTTAGGGTTAGGGTTAGGGTTAGGGTTAGGGTTAGGGTTAGGGTTAGGGTTAGGGTTAGGGTTAGGGTTAGGGTTAGGGTTAGGGTTAGGGTTAGGGTTAGGGTTAGGGTTAGGGTTAGGGTTAGGGTTAGGGTTAGGGTTAGGGTTAGGGTTAGGGTTAGGGTTAGGGTTAGGGTTAGGGTTAGGGTTAGGGTTAGGGTTAGGGTTAGGGTTAGGGTTAGGGTTAGGGTTAGGGTTAGGGTTAGGGTTAGGGTTAGGGTTAGGGTTAGGGTTAGGGTTAGGGTTAGGGTTAGGGTTAGGGTTAGGGTTAGGGTTAGGGTTAGGGTTAGGGTTAGGGTTAGGGTTAGGGTTAGGGTTAGGGTTAGGGTTAGGGTTAGGGTTAGGGTTAGGGTTAGGGTTAGGGTTAGGGTTAGGGTTAGGGTTAGGGTTAGGGTTAGGGTTAGGGTTAGGGTTAGGGTTAGGGTTAGGGTTAGGGTTAGGGTTAGGGTTAGGGTTAGGGTTAGGGTTAGGGTTAGGGTTAGGGTTAGGGTTAGGGTTAGGGTTAGGGTTAGGGTTAGGGTTAGGGTTAGGGTTAGGGTTAGGGTTAGGGTTAGGGTTAGGGTTAGGGTTAGGGTTAGGGTTAGGGTTAGGGTTAGGGTTAGGGTTAGGGTTAGGGTTAGGGTTAGGGTTAGGGTTAGGGTTAGGGTTAGGGTTAGGGTTAGGGTTAGGGTTAGGGTTAGGGTTAGGGTTAGGGTTAGGGTTAGGGTTAGGGTTAGGGTTAGGGTTAGGGTTAGGGTTAGGGTTAGGGTTAGGGTTAGGGTTAGGGTTAGGGTTAGGGTTAGGGTTAGGGTTAGGGTTAGGGTTAGGGTTAGGGTTAGGGTTAGGGTTAGGGTTAGGGTTAGGGTTAGGGTTAGGGTTAGGGTTAGGGTTAGGGTTAGGGTTAGGGTTAGGGTTAGGGTTAGGGTTAGGGTTAGGGTTAGGGTTAGGGTTAGGGTTAGGGTTAGGGTTAGGGTTAGGGTTAGGGTTAGGGTTAGGGTTAGGGTTAGGGTTAGGGTTAGGGTTAGGGTTAGGGTTAGGGTTAGGGTTAGGGTTAGGGTTAGGGTTAGGGTTAGGGTTAGGGTTAGGGTTAGGGTTAGGGTTAGGGTTAGGGTTAGGGTTAGGGTTAGGGTTAGGGTTAGGGTTAGGGTTAGGGTTAGGGTTAGGGTTAGGGTTAGGGTTAGGGTTAGGGTTAGGGTTAGGGTTAGGGTTAGGGTTAGGGTTAGGGTTAGGGTTAGGGTTAGGGTTAGGGTTAGGGTTAGGGTTAGGGTTAGGGTTAGGGTTAGGGTTAGGGTTAGGGTTAGGGTTAGGGTTAGGGTTAGGGTTAGGGTTAGGGTTAGGGTTAGGGTTAGGGTTAGGGTTAGGGTTAGGGTTAGGGTTAGGGTTAGGGTTAGGGTTAGGGTTAGGGTTAGGGTTAGGGTTAGGGTTAGGGTTAGGGTTAGGGTTAGGGTTAGGGTTAGGGTTAGGGTTAGGGTTAGGGTTAGGGTTAGGGTTAGGGTTAGGGTTAGGGTTAGGGTTAGGGTTAGGGTTAGGGTTAGGGTTAGGGTTAGGGTTAGGGTTAGGGTTAGGGTTAGGGTTAGGGTTAGGGTTAGGGTTAGGGTTAGGGTTAGGGTTAGGGTTAGGGTTAGGGTTAGGGTTAGGGTTAGGGTTAGGGTTAGGGTTAGGGTTAGGGTTAGGGTTAGGGTTAGGGTTAGGGTTAGGGTTAGGGTTAGGGTTAGGGTTAGGGTTAGGGTTAGGGTTAGGGTTAGGGTTAGGGTTAGGGTTAGGGTTAGGGTTAGGGTTAGGGTTAGGGTTAGGGTTAGGGTTAGGGTTAGGGTTAGGGTTAGGGTTAGGGTTAGGGTTAGGGTTAGGGTTAGGGTTAGGGTTAGGGTTAGGGTTAGGGTTAGGGTTAGGGTTAGGGTTAGGGTTAGGGTTAGGGTTAGGGTTAGGGTTAGGGTTAGGGTTAGGGTTAGGGTTAGGGTTAGGGTTAGGGTTAGGGTTAGGGTTAGGGTTAGGGTTAGGGTTAGGGTTAGGGTTAGGGTTAGGGTTAGGGTTAGGGTTAGGGTTAGGGTTAGGGTTAGGGTTAGGGTTAGGGTTAGGGTTAGGGTTAGGGTTAGGGTTAGGGTTAGGGTTAGGGTTAGGGTTAGGGTTAGGGTTAGGGTTAGGGTTAGGGTTAGGGTTAGGGTTAGGGTTAGGGTTAGGGTTAGGGTTAGGGTTAGGGTTAGGGTTAGGGTTAGGGTTAGGGTTAGGGTTAGGGTTAGGGTTAGGGTTAGGGTTAGGGTTAGGGTTAGGGTTAGGGTTAGGGTTAGGGTTAGGGTTAGGGTTAGGGTTAGGGTTAGGGTTAGGGTTAGGGTTAGGGTTAGGGTTAGGGTTAGGGTTAGGGTTAGGGTTAGGGTTAGGGTTAGGGTTAGGGTTAGGGTTAGGGTTAGGGTTAGGGTTAGGGTTAGGGTTAGGGTTAGGGTTAGGGTTAGGGTTAGGGTTAGGGTTAGGGTTAGGGTTAGGGTTAGGGTTAGGGTTAGGGTTAGGGTTAGGGTTAGGGTTAGGGTTAGGGTTAGGGTTAGGGTTAGGGTTAGGGTTAGGGTTAGGGTTAGGGTTAGGGTTAGGGTTAGGGTTAGGGTTAGGGTTAGGGTTAGGGTTAGGGTTAGGGTTAGGGTTAGGGTTAGGGTTAGGGTTAGGGTTAGGGTTAGGGTTAGGGTTAGGGTTAGGGTTAGGGTTAGGGTTAGGGTTAGGGTTAGGGTTAGGGTTAGGGTTAGGGTTAGGGTTAGGGTTAGGGTTAGGGTTAGGGTTAGGGTTAGGGTTAGGGTTAGGGTTAGGGTTAGGGTTAGGGTTAGGGTTAGGGTTAGGGTTAGGGTTAGGGTTAGGGTTAGGGTTAGGGTTAGGGTTAGGGTTAGGGTTAGGGTTAGGGTTAGGGTTAGGGTTAGGGTTAGGGTTAGGGTTAGGGTTAGGGTTAGGGTTAGGGTTAGGGTTAGGGTTAGGGTTAGGGTTAGGGTTAGGGTTAGGGTTAGGGTTAGGGTTAGGGTTAGGGTTAGGGTTAGGGTTAGGGTTAGGGTTAGGGTTAGGGTTAGGGTTAGGGTTAGGGTTAGGGTTAGGGTTAGGGTTAGGGTTAGGGTTAGGGTTAGGGTTAGGGTTAGGGTTAGGGTTAGGGTTAGGGTTAGGGTTAGGGTTAGGGTTAGGGTTAGGGTTAGGGTTAGGGTTAGGGTTAGGGTTAGGGTTAGGGTTAGGGTTAGGGTTAGGGTTAGGGTTAGGGTTAGGGTTAGGGTTAGGGTTAGGGTTAGGGTTAGGGTTAGGGTTAGGGTTAGGGTTAGGGTTAGGGTTAGGGTTAGGGTTAGGGTTAGGGTTAGGGTTAGGGTTAGGGTTAGGGTTAGGGTTAGGGTTAGGGTTAGGGTTAGGGTTAGGGTTAGGGTTAGGGTTAGGGTTAGGGTTAGGGTTAGGGTTAGGGTTAGGGTTAGGGTTAGGGTTAGGGTTAGGGTTAGGGTTAGGGTTAGGGTTAGGGTTAGGGTTAGGGTTAGGGTTAGGGTTAGGGTTAGGGTTAGGGTTAGGGTTAGGGTTAGGGTTAGGGTTAGGGTTAGGGTTAGGGTTAGGGTTAGGGTTAGGGTTAGGGTTAGGGTTAGGGTTAGGGTTAGGGTTAGGGTTAGGGTTAGGGTTAGGGTTAGGGTTAGGGTTAGGGTTAGGGTTAGGGTTAGGGTTAGGGTTAGGGTTAGGGTTAGGGTTAGGGTTAGGGTTAGGGTTAGGGTTAGGGTTAGGGTTAGGGTTAGGGTTAGGGTTAGGGTTAGGGTTAGGGTTAGGGTTAGGGTTAGGGTTAGGGTTAGGGTTAGGGTTAGGGTTAGGGTTAGGGTTAGGGTTAGGGTTAGGGTTAGGGTTAGGGTTAGGGTTAGGGTTAGGGTTAGGGTTAGGGTTAGGGTTAGGGTTAGGGTTAGGGTTAGGGTTAGGGTTAGGGTTAGGGTTAGGGTTAGGGTTAGGGTTAGGGTTAGGGTTAGGGTTAGGGTTAGGGTTAGGGTTAGGGTTAGGGTTAGGGTTAGGGTTAGGGTTAGGGTTAGGGTTAGGGTTAGGGTTAGGGTTAGGGTTAGGGTTAGGGTTAGGGTTAGGGTTAGGGTTAGGGTTAGGGTTAGGGTTAGGGTTAGGGTTAGGGTTAGGGTTAGGGTTAGGGTTAGGGTTAGGGTTAGGGTTAGGGTTAGGGTTAGGGTTAGGGTTAGGGTTAGGGTTAGGGTTAGGGTTAGGGTTAGGGTTAGGGTTAGGGTTAGGGTTAGGGTTAGGGTTAGGGTTAGGGTTAGGGTTAGGGTTAGGGTTAGGGTTAGGGTTAGGGTTAGGGTTAGGGTTAGGGTTAGGGTTAGGGTTAGGGTTAGGGTTAGGGTTAGGGTTAGGGTTAGGGTTAGGGTTAGGGTTAGGGTTAGGGTTAGGGTTAGGGTTAGGGTTAGGGTTAGGGTTAGGGTTAGGGTTAGGGTTAGGGTTAGGGTTAGGGTTAGGGTTAGGGTTAGGGTTAGGGTTAGGGTTAGGGTTAGGGTTAGGGTTAGGGTTAGGGTTAGGGTTAGGGTTAGGGTTAGGGTTAGGGTTAGGGTTAGGGTTAGGGTTAGGGTTAGGGTTAGGGTTAGGGTTAGGGTTAGGGTTAGGGTTAGGGTTAGGGTTAGGGTTAGGGTTAGGGTTAGGGTTAGGGTTAGGGTTAGGGTTAGGGTTAGGGTTAGGGTTAGGGTTAGGGTTAGGGTTAGGGTTAGGGTTAGGGTTAGGGTTAGGGTTAGGGTTAGGGTTAGGGTTAGGGTTAGGGTTAGGGTTAGGGTTAGGGTTAGGGTTAGGGTTAGGGTTAGGGTTAGGGTTAGGGTTAGGGTTAGGGTTAGGGTTAGGGTTAGGGTTAGGGTTAGGGTTAGGGTTAGGGTTAGGGTTAGGGTTAGGGTTAGGGTTAGGGTTAGGGTTAGGGTTAGGGTTAGGGTTAGGGTTAGGGTTAGGGTTAGGGTTAGGGTTAGGGTTAGGGTTAGGGTTAGGGTTAGGGTTAGGGTTAGGGTTAGGGTTAGGGTTAGGGTTAGGGTTAGGGTTAGGGTTAGGGTTAGGGTTAGGGTTAGGGTTAGGGTTAGGGTTAGGGTTAGGGTTAGGGTTAGGGTTAGGGTTAGGGTTAGGGTTAGGGTTAGGGTTAGGGTTAGGGTTAGGGTTAGGGTTAGGGTTAGGGTTAGGGTTAGGGTTAGGGTTAGGGTTAGGGTTAGGGTTAGGGTTAGGGTTAGGGTTAGGGTTAGGGTTAGGGTTAGGGTTAGGGTTAGGGTTAGGGTTAGGGTTAGGGTTAGGGTTAGGGTTAGGGTTAGGGTTAGGGTTAGGGTTAGGGTTAGGGTTAGGGTTAGGGTTAGGGTTAGGGTTAGGGTTAGGGTTAGGGTTAGGGTTAGGGTTAGGGTTAGGGTTAGGGTTAGGGTTAGGGTTAGGGTTAGGGTTAGGGTTAGGGTTAGGGTTAGGGTTAGGGTTAGGGTTAGGGTTAGGGTTAGGGTTAGGGTTAGGGTTAGGGTTAGGGTTAGGGTTAGGGTTAGGGTTAGGGTTAGGGTTAGGGTTAGGGTTAGGGTTAGGGTTAGGGTTAGGGTTAGGGTTAGGGTTAGGGTTAGGGTTAGGGTTAGGGTTAGGGTTAGGGTTAGGGTTAGGGTTAGGGTTAGGGTTAGGGTTAGGGTTAGGGTTAGGGTTAGGGTTAGGGTTAGGGTTAGGGTTAGGGTTAGGGTTAGGGTTAGGGTTAGGGTTAGGGTTAGGGTTAGGGTTAGGGTTAGGGTTAGGGTTAGGGTTAGGGTTAGGGTTAGGGTTAGGGTTAGGGTTAGGGTTAGGGTTAGGGTTAGGGTTAGGGTTAGGGTTAGGGTTAGGGTTAGGGTTAGGGTTAGGGTTAGGGTTAGGGTTAGGGTTAGGGTTAGGGTTAGGGTTAGGGTTAGGGTTAGGGTTAGGGTTAGGGTTAGGGTTAGGGTTAGGGTTAGGGTTAGGGTTAGGGTTAGGGTTAGGGTTAGGGTTAGGGTTAGGGTTAGGGTTAGGGTTAGGGTTAGGGTTAGGGTTAGGGTTAGGGTTAGGGTTAGGGTTAGGGTTAGGGTTAGGGTTAGGGTTAGGGTTAGGGTTAGGGTTAGGGTTAGGGTTAGGGTTAGGGTTAGGGTTAGGGTTAGGGTTAGGGTTAGGGTTAGGGTTAGGGTTAGGGTTAGGGTTAGGGTTAGGGTTAGGGTTAGGGTTAGGGTTAGGGTTAGGGTTAGGGTTAGGGTTAGGGTTAGGGTTAGGGTTAGGGTTAGGGTTAGGGTTAGGGTTAGGGTTAGGGTTAGGGTTAGGGTTAGGGTTAGGGTTAGGGTTAGGGTTAGGGTTAGGGTTAGGGTTAGGGTTAGGGTTAGGGTTAGGGTTAGGGTTAGGGTTAGGGTTAGGGTTAGGGTTAGGGTTAGGGTTAGGGTTAGGGTTAGGGTTAGGGTTAGGGTTAGGGTTAGGGTTAGGGTTAGGGTTAGGGTTAGGGTTAGGGTTAGGGTTAGGGTTAGGGTTAGGGTTAGGGTTAGGGTTAGGGTTAGGGTTAGGGTTAGGGTTAGGGTTAGGGTTAGGGTTAGGGTTAGGGTTAGGGTTAGGGTTAGGGTTAGGGTTAGGGTTAGGGTTAGGGTTAGGGTTAGGGTTAGGGTTAGGGTTAGGGTTAGGGTTAGGGTTAGGGTTAGGGTTAGGGTTAGGGTTAGGGTTAGGGTTAGGGTTAGGGTTAGGGTTAGGGTTAGGGTTAGGGTTAGGGTTAGGGTTAGGGTTAGGGTTAGGGTTAGGGTTAGGGTTAGGGTTAGGGTTAGGGTTAGGGTTAGGGTTAGGGTTAGGGTTAGGGTTAGGGTTAGGGTTAGGGTTAGGGTTAGGGTTAGGGTTAGGGTTAGGGTTAGGGTTAGGGTTAGGGTTAGGGTTAGGGTTAGGGTTAGGGTTAGGGTTAGGGTTAGGGTTAGGGTTAGGGTTAGGGTTAGGGTTAGGGTTAGGGTTAGGGTTAGGGTTAGGGTTAGGGTTAGGGTTAGGGTTAGGGTTAGGGTTAGGGTTAGGGTTAGGGTTAGGGTTAGGGTTAGGGTTAGGGTTAGGGTTAGGGTTAGGGTTAGGGTTAGGGTTAGGGTTAGGGTTAGGGTTAGGGTTAGGGTTAGGGTTAGGGTTAGGGTTAGGGTTAGGGTTAGGGTTAGGGTTAGGGTTAGGGTTAGGGTTAGGGTTAGGGTTAGGGTTAGGGTTAGGGTTAGGGTTAGGGTTAGGGTTAGGGTTAGGGTTAGGGTTAGGGTTAGGGTTAGGGTTAGGGTTAGGGTTAGG
>NC_139474.1:0-92500 GCF_057233095.1 Heloderma suspectum | reverse complement strand
TAGGGTTAGGGTTAGGGTTAGGGTTAGGGTTAGGGTTAGGGTTAGGGTTAGGGTTAGGGTTAGGGTTAGGGTTAGGGTTAGGGTTAGGGTTAGGGTTAGGGTTAGGGTTAGGGTTAGGGTTAGGGTTAGGGTTAGGGTTAGGGTTAGGGTTAGGGTTAGGGTTAGGGTTAGGGTTAGGGTTAGGGTTAGGGTTAGGGTTAGGGTTAGGGTTAGGGTTAGGGTTAGGGTTAGGGTTAGGGTTAGGGTTAGGGTTAGGGTTAGGGTTAGGGTTAGGGTTAGGGTTAGGGTTAGGGTTAGGGTTAGGGTTAGGGTTAGGGTTAGGGTTAGGGTTAGGGTTAGGGTTAGGGTTAGGGTTAGGGTTAGGGTTAGGGTTAGGGTTAGGGTTAGGGTTAGGGTTAGGGTTAGGGTTAGGGTTAGGGTTAGGGTTAGGGTTAGGGTTAGGGTTAGGGTTAGGGTTAGGGTTAGGGTTAGGGTTAGGGTTAGGGTTAGGGTTAGGGTTAGGGTTAGGGTTAGGGTTAGGGTTAGGGTTAGGGTTAGGGTTAGGGTTAGGGTTAGGGTTAGGGTTAGGGTTAGGGTTAGGGTTAGGGTTAGGGTTAGGGTTAGGGTTAGGGTTAGGGTTAGGGTTAGGGTTAGGGTTAGGGTTAGGGTTAGGGTTAGGGTTAGGGTTAGGGTTAGGGTTAGGGTTAGGGTTAGGGTTAGGGTTAGGGTTAGGGTTAGGGTTAGGGTTAGGGTTAGGGTTAGGGTTAGGGTTAGGGTTAGGGTTAGGGTTAGGGTTAGGGTTAGGGTTAGGGTTAGGGTTAGGGTTAGGGTTAGGGTTAGGGTTAGGGTTAGGGTTAGGGTTAGGGTTAGGGTTAGGGTTAGGGTTAGGGTTAGGGTTAGGGTTAGGGTTAGGGTTAGGGTTAGGGTTAGGGTTAGGGTTAGGGTTAGGGTTAGGGTTAGGGTTAGGGTTAGGGTTAGGGTTAGGGTTAGGGTTAGGGTTAGGGTTAGGGTTAGGGTTAGGGTTAGGGTTAGGGTTAGGGTTAGGGTTAGGGTTAGGGTTAGGGTTAGGGTTAGGGTTAGGGTTAGGGTTAGGGTTAGGGTTAGGGTTAGGGTTAGGGTTAGGGTTAGGGTTAGGGTTAGGGTTAGGGTTAGGGTTAGGGTTAGGGTTAGGGTTAGGGTTAGGGTTAGGGTTAGGGTTAGGGTTAGGGTTAGGGTTAGGGTTAGGGTTAGGGTTAGGGTTAGGGTTAGGGTTAGGGTTAGGGTTAGGGTTAGGGTTAGGGTTAGGGTTAGGGTTAGGGTTAGGGTTAGGGTTAGGGTTAGGGTTAGGGTTAGGGTTAGGGTTAGGGTTAGGGTTAGGGTTAGGGTTAGGGTTAGGGTTAGGGTTAGGGTTAGGGTTAGGGTTAGGGTTAGGGTTAGGGTTAGGGTTAGGGTTAGGGTTAGGGTTAGGGTTAGGGTTAGGGTTAGGGTTAGGGTTAGGGTTAGGGTTAGGGTTAGGGTTAGGGTTAGGGTTAGGGTTAGGGTTAGGGTTAGGGTTAGGGTTAGGGTTAGGGTTAGGGTTAGGGTTAGGGTTAGGGTTAGGGTTAGGGTTAGGGTTAGGGTTAGGGTTAGGGTTAGGGTTAGGGTTAGGGTTAGGGTTAGGGTTAGGGTTAGGGTTAGGGTTAGGGTTAGGGTTAGGGTTAGGGTTAGGGTTAGGGTTAGGGTTAGGGTTAGGGTTAGGGTTAGGGTTAGGGTTAGGGTTAGGGTTAGGGTTAGGGTTAGGGTTAGGGTTAGGGTTAGGGTTAGGGTTAGGGTTAGGGTTAGGGTTAGGGTTAGGGTTAGGGTTAGGGTTAGGGTTAGGGTTAGGGTTAGGGTTAGGGTTAGGGTTAGGGTTAGGGTTAGGGTTAGGGTTAGGGTTAGGGTTAGGGTTAGGGTTAGGGTTAGGGTTAGGGTTAGGGTTAGGGTTAGGGTTAGGGTTAGGGTTAGGGTTAGGGTTAGGGTTAGGGTTAGGGTTAGGGTTAGGGTTAGGGTTAGGGTTAGGGTTAGGGTTAGGGTTAGGGTTAGGGTTAGGGTTAGGGTTAGGGTTAGGGTTAGGGTTAGGGTTAGGGTTAGGGTTAGGGTTAGGGTTAGGGTTAGGGTTAGGGTTAGGGTTAGGGTTAGGGTTAGGGTTAGGGTTAGGGTTAGGGTTAGGGTTAGGGTTAGGGTTAGGGTTAGGGTTAGGGTTAGGGTTAGGGTTAGGGTTAGGGTTAGGGTTAGGGTTAGGGTTAGGGTTAGGGTTAGGGTTAGGGTTAGGGTTAGGGTTAGGGTTAGGGTTAGGGTTAGGGTTAGGGTTAGGGTTAGGGTTAGGGTTAGGGTTAGGGTTAGGGTTAGGGTTAGGGTTAGGGTTAGGGTTAGGGTTAGGGTTAGGGTTAGGGTTAGGGTTAGGGTTAGGGTTAGGGTTAGGGTTAGGGTTAGGGTTAGGGTTAGGGTTAGGGTTAGGGTTAGGGTTAGGGTTAGGGTTAGGGTTAGGGTTAGGGTTAGGGTTAGGGTTAGGGTTAGGGTTAGGGTTAGGGTTAGGGTTAGGGTTAGGGTTAGGGTTAGGGTTAGGGTTAGGGTTAGGGTTAGGGTTAGGGTTAGGGTTAGGGTTAGGGTTAGGGTTAGGGTTAGGGTTAGGGTTAGGGTTAGGGTTAGGGTTAGGGTTAGGGTTAGGGTTAGGGTTAGGGTTAGGGTTAGGGTTAGGGTTAGGGTTAGGGTTAGGGTTAGGGTTAGGGTTAGGGTTAGGGTTAGGGTTAGGGTTAGGGTTAGGGTTAGGGTTAGGGTTAGGGTTAGGGTTAGGGTTAGGGTTAGGGTTAGGGTTAGGGTTAGGGTTAGGGTTAGGGTTAGGGTTAGGGTTAGGGTTAGGGTTAGGGTTAGGGTTAGGGTTAGGGTTAGGGTTAGGGTTAGGGTTAGGGTTAGGGTTAGGGTTAGGGTTAGGGTTAGGGTTAGGGTTAGGGTTAGGGTTAGGGTTAGGGTTAGGGTTAGGGTTAGGGTTAGGGTTAGGGTTAGGGTTAGGGTTAGGGTTAGGGTTAGGGTTAGGGTTAGGGTTAGGGTTAGGGTTAGGGTTAGGGTTAGGGTTAGGGTTAGGGTTAGGGTTAGGGTTAGGGTTAGGGTTAGGGTTAGGGTTAGGGTTAGGGTTAGGGTTAGGGTTAGGGTTAGGGTTAGGGTTAGGGTTAGGGTTAGGGTTAGGGTTAGGGTTAGGGTTAGGGTTAGGGTTAGGGTTAGGGTTAGGGTTAGGGTTAGGGTTAGGGTTAGGGTTAGGGTTAGGGTTAGGGTTAGGGTTAGGGTTAGGGTTAGGGTTAGGGTTAGGGTTAGGGTTAGGGTTAGGGTTAGGGTTAGGGTTAGGGTTAGGGTTAGGGTTAGGGTTAGGGTTAGGGTTAGGGTTAGGGTTAGGGTTAGGGTTAGGGTTAGGGTTAGGGTTAGGGTTAGGGTTAGGGTTAGGGTTAGGGTTAGGGTTAGGGTTAGGGTTAGGGTTAGGGTTAGGGTTAGGGTTAGGGTTAGGGTTAGGGTTAGGGTTAGGGTTAGGGTTAGGGTTAGGGTTAGGGTTAGGGTTAGGGTTAGGGTTAGGGTTAGGGTTAGGGTTAGGGTTAGGGTTAGGGTTAGGGTTAGGGTTAGGGTTAGGGTTAGGGTTAGGGTTAGGGTTAGGGTTAGGGTTAGGGTTAGGGTTAGGGTTAGGGTTAGGGTTAGGGTTAGGGTTAGGGTTAGGGTTAGGGTTAGGGTTAGGGTTAGGGTTAGGGTTAGGGTTAGGGTTAGGGTTAGGGTTAGGGTTAGGGTTAGGGTTAGGGTTAGGGTTAGGGTTAGGGTTAGGGTTAGGGTTAGGGTTAGGGTTAGGGTTAGGGTTAGGGTTAGGGTTAGGGTTAGGGTTAGGGTTAGGGTTAGGGTTAGGGTTAGGGTTAGGGTTAGGGTTAGGGTTAGGGTTAGGGTTAGGGTTAGGGTTAGGGTTAGGGTTAGGGTTAGGGTTAGGGTTAGGGTTAGGGTTAGGGTTAGGGTTAGGGTTAGGGTTAGGGTTAGGGTTAGGGTTAGGGTTAGGGTTAGGGTTAGGGTTAGGGTTAGGGTTAGGGTTAGGGTTAGGGTTAGGGTTAGGGTTAGGGTTAGGGTTAGGGTTAGGGTTAGGGTTAGGGTTAGGGTTAGGGTTAGGGTTAGGGTTAGGGTTAGGGTTAGGGTTAGGGTTAGGGTTAGGGTTAGGGTTAGGGTTAGGGTTAGGGTTAGGGTTAGGGTTAGGGTTAGGGTTAGGGTTAGGGTTAGGGTTAGGGTTAGGGTTAGGGTTAGGGTTAGGGTTAGGGTTAGGGTTAGGGTTAGGGTTAGGGTTAGGGTTAGGGTTAGGGTTAGGGTTAGGGTTAGGGTTAGGGTTAGGGTTAGGGTTAGGGTTAGGGTTAGGGTTAGGGTTAGGGTTAGGGTTAGGGTTAGGGTTAGGGTTAGGGTTAGGGTTAGGGTTAGGGTTAGGGTTAGGGTTAGGGTTAGGGTTAGGGTTAGGGTTAGGGTTAGGGTTAGGGTTAGGGTTAGGGTTAGGGTTAGGGTTAGGGTTAGGGTTAGGGTTAGGGTTAGGGTTAGGG
Organism: Heloderma suspectum; assembly: GCF_057233095.1. Taxonomy (NCBI): domain Eukaryota; kingdom Metazoa; phylum Chordata; class Lepidosauria; order Squamata; family Helodermatidae; genus Heloderma; species Heloderma suspectum. Next base: position 87,977 of record NC_139474.1, on the reverse strand, counting down.
TTAGGGTTAGGGTTAGGGTTAGGGTTAGGGTTAGGGTTAGGGTTAGGGTTAGGGTTAGGGTTAGGGTTAGGGTTAGGGTTAGGGTTAGGGTTAGGGTTAGGGTTAGGGTTAGGGTTAGGGTTAGGGTTAGGGTTAGGGTTAGGGTTAGGGTTAGGGTTAGGGTTAGGGTTAGGGTTAGGGTTAGGGTTAGGGTTAGGGTTAGGGTTAGGGTTAGGGTTAGGGTTAGGGTTAGGGTTAGGGTTAGGGTTAGGGTTAGGGTTAGGGTTAGGGTTAGGGTTAGGGTTAGGGTTAGGGTTAGGGTTAGGGTTAGGGTTAGGGTTAGGGTTAGGGTTAGGGTTAGGGTTAGGGTTAGGGTTAGGGTTAGGGTTAGGGTTAGGGTTAGGGTTAGGGTTAGGGTTAGGGTTAGGGTTAGGGTTAGGGTTAGGGTTAGGGTTAGGGTTAGGGTTAGGGTTAGGGTTAGGGTTAGGGTTAGGGTTAGGGTTAGGGTTAGGGTTAGGGTTAGGGTTAGGGTTAGGGTTAGGGTTAGGGTTAGGGTTAGGGTTAGGGTTAGGGTTAGGGTTAGGGTTAGGGTTAGGGTTAGGGTTAGGGTTAGGGTTAGGGTTAGGGTTAGGGTTAGGGTTAGGGTTAGGGTTAGGGTTAGGGTTAGGGTTAGGGTTAGGGTTAGGGTTAGGGTTAGGGTTAGGGTTAGGGTTAGGGTTAGGGTTAGGGTTAGGGTTAGGGTTAGGGTTAGGGTTAGGGTTAGGGTTAGGGTTAGGGTTAGGGTTAGGGTTAGGGTTAGGGTTAGGGTTAGGGTTAGGGTTAGGGTTAGGGTTAGGGTTAGGGTTAGGGTTAGGGTTAGGGTTAGGGTTAGGGTTAGGGTTAGGGTTAGGGTTAGGGTTAGGGTTAGGGTTAGGGTTAGGGTTAGGGTTAGGGTTAGGGTTAGGGTTAGGGTTAGGGTTAGGGTTAGGGTTAGGGTTAGGGTTAGGGTTAGGGTTAGGGTTAGGGTTAGGGTTAGGGTTAGGGTTAGGGTTAGGGTTAGGGTTAGGGTTAGGGTTAGGGTTAGGGTTAGGGTTAGGGTTAGGGTTAGGGTTAGGGTTAGGGTTAGGGTTAGGGTTAGGGTTAGGGTTAGGGTTAGGGTTAGGGTTAGGGTTAGGGTTAGGGTTAGGGTTAGGGTTAGGGTTAGGGTTAGGGTTAGGGTTAGGGTTAGGGTTAGGGTTAGGGTTAGGGTTAGGGTTAGGGTTAGGGTTAGGGTTAGGGTTAGGGTTAGGGTTAGGGTTAGGGTTAGGGTTAGGGTTAGGGTTAGGGTTAGGGTTAGGGTTAGGGTTAGGGTTAGGGTTAGGGTTAGGGTTAGGGTTAGGGTTAGGGTTAGGGTTAGGGTTAGGGTTAGGGTTAGGGTTAGGGTTAGGGTTAGGGTTAGGGTTAGGGTTAGGGTTAGGGTTAGGGTTAGGGTTAGGGTTAGGGTTAGGGTTAGGGTTAGGGTTAGGGTTAGGGTTAGGGTTAGGGTTAGGGTTAGGGTTAGGGTTAGGGTTAGGGTTAGGGTTAGGGTTAGGGTTAGGGTTAGGGTTAGGGTTAGGGTTAGGGTTAGGGTTAGGGTTAGGGTTAGGGTTAGGGTTAGGGTTAGGGTTAGGGTTAGGGTTAGGGTTAGGGTTAGGGTTAGGGTTAGGGTTAGGGTTAGGGTTAGGGTTAGGGTTAGGGTTAGGGTTAGGGTTAGGGTTAGGGTTAGGGTTAGGGTTAGGGTTAGGGTTAGGGTTAGGGTTAGGGTTAGGGTTAGGGTTAGGGTTAGGGTTAGGGTTAGGGTTAGGGTTAGGGTTAGGGTTAGGGTTAGGGTTAGGGTTAGGGTTAGGGTTAGGGTTAGGGTTAGGGTTAGGGTTAGGGTTAGGGTTAGGGTTAGGGTTAGGGTTAGGGTTAGGGTTAGGGTTAGGGTTAGGGTTAGGGTTAGGGTTAGGGTTAGGGTTAGGGTTAGGGTTAGGGTTAGGGTTAGGGTTAGGGTTAGGGTTAGGGTTAGGGTTAGGGTTAGGGTTAGGGTTAGGGTTAGGGTTAGGGTTAGGGTTAGGGTTAGGGTTAGGGTTAGGGTTAGGGTTAGGGTTAGGGTTAGGGTTAGGGTTAGGGTTAGGGTTAGGGTTAGGGTTAGGGTTAGGGTTAGGGTTAGGGTTAGGGTTAGGGTTAGGGTTAGGGTTAGGGTTAGGGTTAGGGTTAGGGTTAGGGTTAGGGTTAGGGTTAGGGTTAGGGTTAGGGTTAGGGTTAGGGTTAGGGTTAGGGTTAGGGTTAGGGTTAGGGTTAGGGTTAGGGTTAGGGTTAGGGTTAGGGTTAGGGTTAGGGTTAGGGTTAGGGTTAGGGTTAGGGTTAGGGTTAGGGTTAGGGTTAGGGTTAGGGTTAGGGTTAGGGTTAGGGTTAGGGTTAGGGTTAGGGTTAGGGTTAGGGTTAGGGTTAGGGTTAGGGTTAGGGTTAGGGTTAGGGTTAGGGTTAGGGTTAGGGTTAGGGTTAGGGTTAGGGTTAGGGTTAGGGTTAGGGTTAGGGTTAGGGTTAGGGTTAGGGTTAGGGTTAGGGTTAGGGTTAGGGTTAGGGTTAGGGTTAGGGTTAGGGTTAGGGTTAGGGTTAGGGTTAGGGTTAGGGTTAGGGTTAGGGTTAGGGTTAGGGTTAGGGTTAGGGTTAGGGTTAGGGTTAGGGTTAGGGTTAGGGTTAGGGTTAGGGTTAGGGTTAGGGTTAGGGTTAGGGTTAGGGTTAGGGTTAGGGTTAGGGTTAGGGTTAGGGTTAGGGTTAGGGTTAGGGTTAGGGTTAGGGTTAGGGTTAGGGTTAGGGTTAGGGTTAGGGTTAGGGTTAGGGTTAGGGTTAGGGTTAGGGTTAGGGTTAGGGTTAGGGTTAGGGTTAGGGTTAGGGTTAGGGTTAGGGTTAGGGTTAGGGTTAGGGTTAGGGTTAGGGTTAGGGTTAGGGTTAGGGTTAGGGTTAGGGTTAGGGTTAGGGTTAGGGTTAGGGTTAGGGTTAGGGTTAGGGTTAGGGTTAGGGTTAGGGTTAGGGTTAGGGTTAGGGTTAGGGTTAGGGTTAGGGTTAGGGTTAGGGTTAGGGTTAGGGTTAGGGTTAGGGTTAGGGTTAGGGTTAGGGTTAGGGTTAGGGTTAGGGTTAGGGTTAGGGTTAGGGTTAGGGTTAGGGTTAGGGTTAGGGTTAGGGTTAGGGTTAGGGTTAGGGTTAGGGTTAGGGTTAGGGTTAGGGTTAGGGTTAGGGTTAGGGTTAGGGTTAGGGTTAGGGTTAGGGTTAGGGTTAGGGTTAGGGTTAGGGTTAGGGTTAGGGTTAGGGTTAGGGTTAGGGTTAGGGTTAGGGTTAGGGTTAGGGTTAGGGTTAGGGTTAGGGTTAGGGTTAGGGTTAGGGTTAGGGTTAGGGTTAGGGTTAGGGTTAGGGTTAGGGTTAGGGTTAGGGTTAGGGTTAGGGTTAGGGTTAGGGTTAGGGTTAGGGTTAGGGTTAGGGTTAGGGTTAGGGTTAGGGTTAGGGTTAGGGTTAGGGTTAGGGTTAGGGTTAGGGTTAGGGTTAGGGTTAGGGTTAGGGTTAGGGTTAGGGTTAGGGTTAGGGTTAGGGTTAGGGTTAGGGTTAGGGTTAGGGTTAGGGTTAGGGTTAGGGTTAGGGTTAGGGTTAGGGTTAGGGTTAGGGTTAGGGTTAGGGTTAGGGTTAGGGTTAGGGTTAGGGTTAGGGTTAGGGTTAGGGTTAGGGTTAGGGTTAGGGTTAGGGTTAGGGTTAGGGTTAGGGTTAGGGTTAGGGTTAGGGTTAGGGTTAGGGTTAGGGTTAGGGTTAGGGTTAGGGTTAGGGTTAGGGTTAGGGTTAGGGTTAGGGTTAGGGTTAGGGTTAGGGTTAGGGTTAGGGTTAGGGTTAGGGTTAGGGTTAGGGTTAGGGTTAGGGTTAGGGTTAGGGTTAGGGTTAGGGTTAGGGTTAGGGTTAGGGTTAGGGTTAGGGTTAGGGTTAGGGTTAGGGTTAGGGTTAGGGTTAGGGTTAGGGTTAGGGTTAGGGTTAGGGTTAGGGTTAGGGTTAGGGTTAGGGTTAGGGTTAGGGTTAGGGTTAGGGTTAGGGTTAGGGTTAGGGTTAGGGTTAGGGTTAGGGTTAGGGTTAGGGTTAGGGTTAGGGTTAGGGTTAGGGTTAGGGTTAGGGTTAGGGTTAGGGTTAGGGTTAGGGTTAGGGTTAGGGTTAGGGTTAGGGTTAGGGTTAGGGTTAGGGTTAGGGTTAGGGTTAGGGTTAGGGTTAGGGTTAGGGTTAGGGTTAGGGTTAGGGTTAGGGTTAGGGTTAGGGTTAGGGTTAGGGTTAGGGTTAGGGTTAGGGTTAGGGTTAGGGTTAGGGTTAGGGTTAGGGTTAGGGTTAGGGTTAGGGTTAGGGTTAGGGTTAGGGTTAGGGTTAGGGTTAGGGTTAGGGTTAGGGTTAGGGTTAGGGTTAGGGTTAGGGTTAGGGTTAGGGTTAGGGTTAGGGTTAGGGTTAGGGTTAGGGTTAGGGTTAGGGTTAGGGTTAGGGTTAGGGTTAGGGTTAGGGTTAGGGTTAGGGTTAGGGTTAGGGTTAGGGTTAGGGTTAGGGTTAGGGTTAGGGTTAGGGTTAGGGTTAGGGTTAGGGTTAGGGTTAGGGTTAGGGTTAGGGTTAGGGTTAGGGTTAGGGTTAGGGTTAGGGTTAGGGTTAGGGTTAGGGTTAGGGTTAGGGTTAGGGTTAGGGTTAGGGTTAGGGTTAGGGTTAGGGTTAGGGTTAGGGTTAGGGTTAGGGTTAGGGTTAGGGTTAGGGTTAGGGTTAGGGTTAGGGTTAGGGTTAGGGTTAGGGTTAGGGTTAGGGTTAGGGTTAGGGTTAGGGTTAGGGTTAGGGTTAGGGTTAGGGTTAGGGTTAGGGTTAGGGTTAGGGTTAGGGTTAGGGTTAGGGTTAGGGTTAGGGTTAGGGTTAGGGTTAGGGTTAGGGTTAGGGTTAGGGTTAGGGTTAGGGTTAGGGTTAGGGTTAGGGTTAGGGTTAGGGTTAGGGTTAGGGTTAGGGTTAGGGTTAGGGTTAGGGTTAGGGTTAGGGTTAGGGTTAGGGTTAGGGTTAGGGTTAGGGTTAGGGTTAGGGTTAGGGTTAGGGTTAGGGTTAGGGTTAGGGTTAGGGTTAGGGTTAGGGTTAGGGTTAGGGTTAGGGTTAGGGTTAGGGTTAGGGTTAGGGTTAGGGTTAGGGTTAGGGTTAGGGTTAGGGTTAGGGTTAGGGTTAGGGTTAGGGTTAGGGTTAGGGTTAGGGTTAGGGTTAGGGTTAGGGTTAGGGTTAGGGTTAGGGTTAGGGTTAGGGTTAGGGTTAGGGTTAGGGTTAGGGTTAGGGTTAGGGTTAGGGTTAGGGTTAGGGTTAGGGTTAGGGTTAGGGTTAGGGTTAGGGTTAGGGTTAGGGTTAGGGTTAGGGTTAGGGTTAGGGTTAGGGTTAGGGTTAGGGTTAGGGTTAGGGTTAGGGTTAGGGTTAGGGTTAGGGTTAGGGTTAGGGTTAGGGTTAGGGTTAGGGTTAGGGTTAGGGTTAGGGTTAGGGTTAGGGTTAGGGTTAGGGTTAGGGTTAGGGTTAGGGTTAGGGTTAGGGTTAGGGTTAGGGTTAGGGTTAGGGTTAGGGTTAGGGTTAGGGTTAGGGTTAGGGTTAGGGTTAGGGTTAGGGTTAGGGTTAGGGTTAGGGTTAGGGTTAGGGTTAGGGTTAGGGTTAGGGTTAGGGTTAGGGTTAGGGTTAGGGTTAGGGTTAGGGTTAGGGTTAGGGTTAGGGTTAGGGTTAGGGTTAGGGTTAGGGTTAGGGTTAGGGTTAGGGTTAGGGTTAGGGTTAGGGTTAGGGTTAGGGTTAGGGTTAGGGTTAGGGTTAGGGTTAGGGTTAGGGTTAGGGTTAGGGTTAGGGTTAGGGTTAGGGTTAGGGTTAGGGTTAGGGTTAGGGTTAGGGTTAGGGTTAGGGTTAGGGTTAGGGTTAGGGTTAGGGTTAGGGTTAGGGTTAGGGTTAGGGTTAGGGTTAGGGTTAGGGTTAGGGTTAGGGTTAGGGTTAGGGTTAGGGTTAGGGTTAGGGTTAGGGTTAGGGTTAGGGTTAGGGTTAGGGTTAGGGTTAGGGTTAGGGTTAGGGTTAGGGTTAGGGTTAGGGTTAGGGTTAGGGTTAGGGTTAGGGTTAGGGTTAGGGTTAGGGTTAGGGTTAGGGTTAGGGTTAGGGTTAGGGTTAGGGTTAGGGTTAGGGTTAGGGTTAGGGTTAGGGTTAGGGTTAGGGTTAGGGTTAGGGTTAGGGTTAGGGTTAGGGTTAGGGTTAGGGTTAGGGTTAGGGTTAGGGTTAGGGTTAGGGTTAGGGTTAGGGTTAGGGTTAGGGTTAGGGTTAGGGTTAGGGTTAGGGTTAGGGTTAGGGTTAGGGTTAGGGTTAGGGTTAGGGTTAGGGTTAGGGTTAGGGTTAGGGTTAGGGTTAGGGTTAGGGTTAGGGTTAGGGTTAGGGTTAGGGTTAGGGTTAGGGTTAGGGTTAGGGTTAGGGTTAGGGTTAGGGTTAGGGTTAGGGTTAGGGTTAGGGTTAGGGTTAGGGTTAGGGTTAGGGTTAGGGTTAGGGTTAGGGTTAGGGTTAGGGTTAGGGTTAGGGTTAGGGTTAGGGTTAGGGTTAGGGTTAGGGTTAGGGTTAGGGTTAGGGTTAGGGTTAGGGTTAGGGTTAGGGTTAGGGTTAGGGTTAGGGTTAGGGTTAGGGTTAGGGTTAGGGTTAGGGTTAGGGTTAGGGTTAGGGTTAGGGTTAGGGTTAGGGTTAGGGTTAGGGTTAGGGTTAGGGTTAGGGTTAGGGTTAGGGTTAGGGTTAGGGTTAGGGTTAGGGTTAGGGTTAGGGTTAGGGTTAGGGTTAGGGTTAGGGTTAGGGTTAGGGTTAGGGTTAGGGTTAGGGTTAGGGTTAGGGTTAGGGTTAGGGTTAGGGTTAGGGTTAGGGTTAGGGTTAGGGTTAGGGTTAGGGTTAGGGTTAGGGTTAGGGTTAGGGTTAGGGTTAGGGTTAGGGTTAGGGTTAGGGTTAGGGTTAGGGTTAGGGTTAGGGTTAGGGTTAGGGTTAGGGTTAGGGTTAGGGTTAGGGTTAGGGTTAGGGTTAGGGTTAGGGTTAGGGTTAGGGTTAGGGTTAGGGTTAGGGTTAGGGTTAGGGTTAGGGTTAGGGTTAGGGTTAGGGTTAGGGTTAGGGTTAGGGTTAGGGTTAGGGTTAGGGTTAGGGTTAGGGTTAGGGTTAGGGTTAGGGTTAGGGTTAGGGTTAGGGTTAGGGTTAGGGTTAGGGTTAGGGTTAGGGTTAGGGTTAGGGTTAGGGTTAGGGTTAGGGTTAGGGTTAGGGTTAGGGTTAGGGTTAGGGTTAGGGTTAGGGTTAGGGTTAGGGTTAGGGTTAGGGTTAGGGTTAGGGTTAGGGTTAGGGTTAGGGTTAGGGTTAGGGTTAGGGTTAGGGTTAGGGTTAGGGTTAGGGTTAGGGTTAGGGTTAGGGTTAGGGTTAGGGTTAGGGTTAGGGTTAGGGTTAGGGTTAGGGTTAGGGTTAGGGTTAGGGTTAGGGTTAGGGTTAGGGTTAGGGTTAGGGTTAGGGTTAGGGTTAGGGTTAGGGTTAGGGTTAGGGTTAGGGTTAGGGTTAGGGTTAGGGTTAGGGTTAGGGTTAGGGTTAGGGTTAGGGTTAGGGTTAGGGTTAGGGTTAGGGTTAGGGTTAGGGTTAGGGTTAGGGTTAGGGTTAGGGTTAGGGTTAGGGTTAGGGTTAGGGTTAGGGTTAGGGTTAGGGTTAGGGTTAGGGTTAGGGTTAGGGTTAGGGTTAGGGTTAGGGTTAGGGTTAGGGTTAGGGTTAGGGTTAGGGTTAGGGTTAGGGTTAGGGTTAGGGTTAGGGTTAGGGTTAGGGTTAGGGTTAGGGTTAGGGTTAGGGTTAGGGTTAGGGTTAGGGTTAGGGTTAGGGTTAGGGTTAGGGTTAGGGTTAGGGTTAGGGTTAGGGTTAGGGTTAGGGTTAGGGTTAGGGTTAGGGTTAGGGTTAGGGTTAGGGTTAGGGTTAGGGTTAGGGTTAGGGTTAGGGTTAGGGTTAGGGTTAGGGTTAGGGTTAGGGTTAGGGTTAGGGTTAGGGTTAGGGTTAGGGTTAGGGTTAGGGTTAGGGTTAGGGTTAGGGTTAGGGTTAGGGTTAGGGTTAGGGTTAGGGTTAGGGTTAGGGTTAGGGTTAGGGTTAGGGTTAGGGTTAGGGTTAGGGTTAGGGTTAGGGTTAGGGTTAGGGTTAGGGTTAGGGTTAGGGTTAGGGTTAGGGTTAGGGTTAGGGTTAGGGTTAGGGTTAGGGTTAGGGTTAGGGTTAGGGTTAGGGTTAGGGTTAGGGTTAGGGTTAGGGTTAGGGTTAGGGTTAGGGTTAGGGTTAGGGTTAGGGTTAGGGTTAGGGTTAGGGTTAGGGTTAGGGTTAGGGTTAGGGTTAGGGTTAGGGTTAGGGTTAGGGTTAGGGTTAGGGTTAGGGTTAGGGTTAGGGTTAGGGTTAGGGTTAGGGTTAGGGTTAGGGTTAGGGTTAGGGTTAGGGTTAGGGTTAGGGTTAGGGTTAGGGTTAGGGTTAGGGTTAGGGTTAGGGTTAGGGTTAGGGTTAGGGTTAGGGTTAGGGTTAGGGTTAGGGTTAGGGTTAGGGTTAGGGTTAGGGTTAGGGTTAGGGTTAGGGTTAGGGTTAGGGTTAGGGTTAGGGTTAGGGTTAGGGTTAGGGTTAGGGTTAGGGTTAGGGTTAGGGTTAGGGTTAGGGTTAGGGTTAGGGTTAGGGTTAGGGTTAGGGTTAGGGTTAGGGTTAGGGTTAGGGTTAGGGTTAGGGTTAGGGTTAGGGTTAGGGTTAGGGTTAGGGTTAGGGTTAGGGTTAGGGTTAGGGTTAGGGTTAGGGTTAGGGTTAGGGTTAGGGTTAGGGTTAGGGTTAGGGTTAGGGTTAGGGTTAGGGTTAGGGTTAGGGTTAGGGTTAGGGTTAGGGTTAGGGTTAGGGTTAGGGTTAGGGTTAGGGTTAGGGTTAGGGTTAGGGTTAGGGTTAGGGTTAGGGTTAGGGTTAGGGTTAGGGTTAGGGTTAGGGTTAGGGTTAGGGTTAGGGTTAGGGTTAGGGTTAGGGTTAGGGTTAGGGTTAGGGTTAGGGTTAGGGTTAGGGTTAGGGTTAGGGTTAGGGTTAGGGTTAGGGTTAGGGTTAGGGTTAGGGTTAGGGTTAGGGTTAGGGTTAGGGTTAGGGTTAGGGTTAGGGTTAGGGTTAGGGTTAGGGTTAGGGTTAGGGTTAGGGTTAGGGTTAGGGTTAGGGTTAGGGTTAGGGTTAGGGTTAGGGTTAGGGTTAGGGTTAGGGTTAGGGTTAGGGTTAGGGTTAGGGTTAGGGTTAGGGTTAGGGTTAGGGTTAGGGTTAGGGTTAGGGTTAGGGTTAGGGTTAGGGTTAGGGTTAGGGTTAGGGTTAGGGTTAGGGTTAGGGTTAGGGTTAGGGTTAGGGTTAGGGTTAGGGTTAGGGTTAGGGTTAGGGTTAGGGTTAGGGTTAGGGTTAGGGTTAGGGTTAGGGTTAGGGTTAGGGTTAGGGTTAGGGTTAGGGTTAGGGTTAGGGTTAGGGTTAGGGTTAGGGTTAGGGTTAGGGTTAGGGTTAGGGTTAGGGTTAGGGTTAGGGTTAGGGTTAGGGTTAGGGTTAGGGTTAGGGTTAGGGTTAGGGTTAGGGTTAGGGTTAGGGTTAGGGTTAGGGTTAGGGTTAGGGTTAGGGTTAGGGTTAGGGTTAGGGTTAGGGTTAGGGTTAGGGTTAGGGTTAGGGTTAGGGTTAGGGTTAGGGTTAGGGTTAGGGTTAGGGTTAGGGTTAGGGTTAGGGTTAGGGTTAGGGTTAGGGTTAGGGTTAGGGTTAGGGTTAGGGTTAGGGTTAGGGTTAGGGTTAGGGTTAGGGTTAGGGTTAGGGTTAGGGTTAGGGTTAGGGTTAGGGTTAGGGTTAGGGTTAGGGTTAGGGTTAGGGTTAGGGTTAGGGTTAGGGTTAGGGTTAGGGTTAGGGTTAGGGTTAGGGTTAGGGTTAGGGTTAGGGTTAGGGTTAGGGTTAGGGTTAGGGTTAGGGTTAGGGTTAGGGTTAGGGTTAGGGTTAGGGTTAGGGTTAGGGTTAGGGTTAGGGTTAGGGTTAGGGTTAGGGTTAGGGTTAGGGTTAGGGTTAGGGTTAGGGTTAGGGTTAGGGTTAGGGTTAGGGTTAGGGTTAGGGTTAGGGTTAGGGTTAGGGTTAGGGTTAGGGTTAGGGTTAGGGTTAGGGTTAGGGTTAGGGTTAGGGTTAGGGTTAGGGTTAGGGTTAGGGTTAGGGTTAGGGTTAGGGTTAGGGTTAGGGTTAGGGTTAGGGTTAGGGTTAGGGTTAGGGTTAGGGTTAGGGTTAGGGTTAGGGTTAGGGTTAGGGTTAGGGTTAGGGTTAGGGTTAGGGTTAGGGTTAGGGTTAGGGTTAGGGTTAGGGTTAGGGTTAGGGTTAGGGTTAGGGTTAGGGTTAGGGTTAGGGTTAGGGTTAGGGTTAGGGTTAGGGTTAGGGTTAGGGTTAGGGTTAGGGTTAGGGTTAGGGTTAGGGTTAGGGTTAGGGTTAGGGTTAGGGTTAGGGTTAGGGTTAGGGTTAGGGTTAGGGTTAGGGTTAGGGTTAGGGTTAGGGTTAGGGTTAGGGTTAGGGTTAGGGTTAGGGTTAGGGTTAGGGTTAGGGTTAGGGTTAGGGTTAGGGTTAGGGTTAGGGTTAGGGTTAGGGTTAGGGTTAGGGTTAGGGTTAGGGTTAGGGTTAGGGTTAGGGTTAGGGTTAGGGTTAGGGTTAGGGTTAGGGTTAGGGTTAGGGTTAGGGTTAGGGTTAGGGTTAGGGTTAGGGTTAGGGTTAGGGTTAGGGTTAGGGTTAGGGTTAGGGTTAGGGTTAGGGTTAGGGTTAGGGTTAGGGTTAGGGTTAGGGTTAGGGTTAGGGTTAGGGTTAGGGTTAGGGTTAGGGTTAGGGTTAGGGTTAGGGTTAGGGTTAGGGTTAGGGTTAGGGTTAGGGTTAGGGTTAGGGTTAGGGTTAGGGTTAGGGTTAGGGTTAGGGTTAGGGTTAGGGTTAGGGTTAGGGTTAGGGTTAGGGTTAGGGTTAGGGTTAGGGTTAGGGTTAGGGTTAGGGTTAGGGTTAGGGTTAGGGTTAGGGTTAGGGTTAGGGTTAGGGTTAGGGTTAGGGTTAGGGTTAGGGTTAGGGTTAGGGTTAGGGTTAGGGTTAGGGTTAGGGTTAGGGTTAGGGTTAGGGTTAGGGTTAGGGTTAGGGTTAGGGTTAGGGTTAGGGTTAGGGTTAGGGTTAGGGTTAGGGTTAGGGTTAGGGTTAGGGTTAGGGTTAGGGTTAGGGTTAGGGTTAGGGTTAGGGTTAGGGTTAGGGTTAGGGTTAGGGTTAGGGTTAGGGTTAGGGTTAGGGTTAGGGTTAGGGTTAGGGTTAGGGTTAGGGTTAGGGTTAGGGTTAGGGTTAGGGTTAGGGTTAGGGTTAGGGTTAGGGTTAGGGTTAGGGTTAGGGTTAGGGTTAGGGTTAGGGTTAGGGTTAGGGTTAGGGTTAGGGTTAGGGTTAGGGTTAGGGTTAGGGTTAGGGTTAGGGTTAGGGTTAGGGTTAGGGTTAGGGTTAGGGTTAGGGTTAGGGTTAGGGTTAGGGTTAGGGTTAGGGTTAGGGTTAGGGTTAGGGTTAGGGTTAGGGTTAGGGTTAGGGTTAGGGTTAGGGTTAGGGTTAGGGTTAGGGTTAGGGTTAGGGTTAGGGTTAGGGTTAGGGTTAGGGTTAGGGTTAGGGTTAGGGTTAGGGTTAGGGTTAGGGTTAGGGTTAGGGTTAGGGTTAGGGTTAGGGTTAGGGTTAGGGTTAGGGTTAGGGTTAGGGTTAGGGTTAGGGTTAGGGTTAGGGTTAGGGTTAGGGTTAGGGTTAGGGTTAGGGTTAGGGTTAGGGTTAGGGTTAGGGTTAGGGTTAGGGTTAGGGTTAGGGTTAGGGTTAGGGTTAGGGTTAGGGTTAGGGTTAGGGTTAGGGTTAGGGTTAGGGTTAGGGTTAGGGTTAGGGTTAGGGTTAGGGTTAGGGTTAGGGTTAGGGTTAGGGTTAGGGTTAGGGTTAGGGTTAGGGTTAGGGTTAGGGTTAGGGTTAGGGTTAGGGTTAGGGTTAGGGTTAGGGTTAGGGTTAGGGTTAGGGTTAGGGTTAGGGTTAGGGTTAGGGTTAGGGTTAGGGTTAGGGTTAGGGTTAGGGTTAGGGTTAGGGTTAGGGTTAGGGTTAGGGTTAGGGTTAGGGTTAGGGTTAGGGTTAGGGTTAGGGTTAGGGTTAGGGTTAGGGTTAGGGTTAGGGTTAGGGTTAGGGTTAGGGTTAGGGTTAGGGTTAGGGTTAGGGTTAGGGTTAGGGTTAGGGTTAGGGTTAGGGTTAGGGTTAGGGTTAGGGTTAGGGTTAGGGTTAGGGTTAGGGTTAGGGTTAGGGTTAGGGTTAGGGTTAGGGTTAGGGTTAGGGTTAGGGTTAGGGTTAGGGTTAGGGTTAGGGTTAGGGTTAGGGTTAGGGTTAGGGTTAGGGTTAGGGTTAGGGTTAGGGTTAGGGTTAGGGTTAGGGTTAGGGTTAGGGTTAGGGTTAGGGTTAGGGTTAGGGTTAGGGTTAGGGTTAGGGTTAGGGTTAGGGTTAGGGTTAGGGTTAGGGTTAGGGTTAGGGTTAGGGTTAGGGTTAGGGTTAGGGTTAGGGTTAGGGTTAGGGTTAGGGTTAGGGTTAGGGTTAGGGTTAGGGTTAGGGTTAGGGTTAGGGTTAGGGTTAGGGTTAGGGTTAGGGTTAGGGTTAGGGTTAGGGTTAGGGTTAGGGTTAGGGTTAGGGTTAGGGTTAGGGTTAGGGTTAGGGTTAGGGTTAGGGTTAGGGTTAGGGTTAGGGTTAGGGTTAGGGTTAGGGTTAGGGTTAGGGTTAGGGTTAGGGTTAGGGTTAGGGTTAGGGTTAGGGTTAGGGTTAGGGTTAGGGTTAGGGTTAGGGTTAGGGTTAGGGTTAGGGTTAGGGTTAGGGTTAGGGTTAGGGTTAGGGTTAGGGTTAGGGTTAGGGTTAGGGTTAGGGTTAGGGTTAGGGTTAGGGTTAGGGTTAGGGTTAGGGTTAGGGTTAGGGTTAGGGTTAGGGTTAGGGTTAGGGTTAGGGTTAGGGTTAGGGTTAGGGTTAGGGTTAGGGTTAGGGTTAGGGTTAGGGTTAGGGTTAGGGTTAGGGTTAGGGTTAGGGTTAGGGTTAGGGTTAGGGTTAGGGTTAGGGTTAGGGTTAGGGTTAGGGTTAGGGTTAGGGTTAGGGTTAGGGTTAGGGTTAGGGTTAGGGTTAGGGTTAGGGTTAGGGTTAGGGTTAGGGTTAGGGTTAGGGTTAGGGTTAGGGTTAGGGTTAGGGTTAGGGTTAGGGTTAGGGTTAGGGTTAGGGTTAGGGTTAGGGTTAGGGTTAGGGTTAGGGTTAGGGTTAGGGTTAGGGTTAGGGTTAGGGTTAGGGTTAGGGTTAGGGTTAGGGTTAGGGTTAGGGTTAGGGTTAGGGTTAGGGTTAGGGTTAGGGTTAGGGTTAGGGTTAGGGTTAGGGTTAGGGTTAGGGTTAGGGTTAGGGTTAGGGTTAGGGTTAGGGTTAGGGTTAGGGTTAGGGTTAGGGTTAGGGTTAGGGTTAGGGTTAGGGTTAGGGTTAGGGTTAGGGTTAGGGTTAGGGTTAGGGTTAGGGTTAGGGTTAGGGTTAGGGTTAGGGTTAGGGTTAGGGTTAGGGTTAGGGTTAGGGTTAGGGTTAGGGTTAGGGTTAGGGTTAGGGTTAGGGTTAGGGTTAGGGTTAGGGTTAGGGTTAGGGTTAGGGTTAGGGTTAGGGTTAGGGTTAGGGTTAGGGTTAGGGTTAGGGTTAGGGTTAGGGTTAGGGTTAGGGTTAGGGTTAGGGTTAGGGTTAGGGTTAGGGTTAGGGTTAGGGTTAGGGTTAGGGTTAGGGTTAGGGTTAGGGTTAGGGTTAGGGTTAGGGTTAGGGTTAGGGTTAGGGTTAGGGTTAGGGTTAGGGTTAGGGTTAGGGTTAGGGTTAGGGTTAGGGTTAGGGTTAGGGTTAGGGTTAGGGTTAGGGTTAGGGTTAGGGTTAGGGTTAGGGTTAGGGTTAGGGTTAGGGTTAGGGTTAGGGTTAGGGTTAGGGTTAGGGTTAGGGTTAGGGTTAGGGTTAGGGTTAGGGTTAGGGTTAGGGTTAGGGTTAGGGTTAGGGTTAGGGTTAGGGTTAGGGTTAGGGTTAGGGTTAGGGTTAGGGTTAGGGTTAGGGTTAGGGTTAGGGTTAGGGTTAGGGTTAGGGTTAGGGTTAGGGTTAGGGTTAGGGTTAGGGTTAGGGTTAGGGTTAGGGTTAGGGTTAGGGTTAGGGTTAGGGTTAGGGTTAGGGTTAGGGTTAGGGTTAGGGTTAGGGTTAGGGTTAGGGTTAGGGTTAGGGTTAGGGTTAGGGTTAGGGTTAGGGTTAGGGTTAGGGTTAGGGTTAGGGTTAGGGTTAGGGTTAGGGTTAGGGTTAGGGTTAGGGTTAGGGTTAGGGTTAGGGTTAGGGTTAGGGTTAGGGTTAGGGTTAGGGTTAGGGTTAGGGTTAGGGTTAGGGTTAGGGTTAGGGTTAGGGTTAGGGTTAGGGTTAGGGTTAGGGTTAGGGTTAGGGTTAGGGTTAGGGTTAGGGTTAGGGTTAGGGTTAGGGTTAGGGTTAGGGTTAGGGTTAGGGTTAGGGTTAGGGTTAGGGTTAGGGTTAGGGTTAGGGTTAGGGTTAGGGTTAGGGTTAGGGTTAGGGTTAGGGTTAGGGTTAGGGTTAGGGTTAGGGTTAGGGTTAGGGTTAGGGTTAGGGTTAGGGTTAGGGTTAGGGTTAGGGTTAGGGTTAGGGTTAGGGTTAGGGTTAGGGTTAGGGTTAGGGTTAGGGTTAGGGTTAGGGTTAGGGTTAGGGTTAGGGTTAGGGTTAGGGTTAGGGTTAGGGTTAGGGTTAGGGTTAGGGTTAGGGTTAGGGTTAGGGTTAGGGTTAGGGTTAGGGTTAGGGTTAGGGTTAGGGTTAGGGTTAGGGTTAGGGTTAGGGTTAGGGTTAGGGTTAGGGTTAGGGTTAGGGTTAGGGTTAGGGTTAGGGTTAGGGTTAGGGTTAGGGTTAGGGTTAGGGTTAGGGTTAGGGTTAGGGTTAGGGTTAGGGTTAGGGTTAGGGTTAGGGTTAGGGTTAGGGTTAGGGTTAGGGTTAGGGTTAGGGTTAGGGTTAGGGTTAGGGTTAGGGTTAGGGTTAGGGTTAGGGTTAGGGTTAGGGTTAGGGTTAGGGTTAGGGTTAGGGTTAGGGTTAGGGTTAGGGTTAGGGTTAGGGTTAGGGTTAGGGTTAGGGTTAGGGTTAGGGTTAGGGTTAGGGTTAGGGTTAGGGTTAGGGTTAGGGTTAGGGTTAGGGTTAGGGTTAGGGTTAGGGTTAGGGTTAGGGTTAGGGTTAGGGTTAGGGTTAGGGTTAGGGTTAGGGTTAGGGTTAGGGTTAGGGTTAGGGTTAGGGTTAGGGTTAGGGTTAGGGTTAGGGTTAGGGTTAGGGTTAGGGTTAGGGTTAGGGTTAGGGTTAGGGTTAGGGTTAGGGTTAGGGTTAGGGTTAGGGTTAGGGTTAGGGTTAGGGTTAGGGTTAGGGTTAGGGTTAGGGTTAGGGTTAGGGTTAGGGTTAGGGTTAGGGTTAGGGTTAGGGTTAGGGTTAGGGTTAGGGTTAGGGTTAGGGTTAGGGTTAGGGTTAGGGTTAGGGTTAGGGTTAGGGTTAGGGTTAGGGTTAGGGTTAGGGTTAGGGTTAGGGTTAGGGTTAGGGTTAGGGTTAGGGTTAGGGTTAGGGTTAGGGTTAGGGTTAGGGTTAGGGTTAGGGTTAGGGTTAGGGTTAGGGTTAGGGTTAGGGTTAGGGTTAGGGTTAGGGTTAGGGTTAGGGTTAGGGTTAGGGTTAGGGTTAGGGTTAGGGTTAGGGTTAGGGTTAGGGTTAGGGTTAGGGTTAGGGTTAGGGTTAGGGTTAGGGTTAGGGTTAGGGTTAGGGTTAGGGTTAGGGTTAGGGTTAGGGTTAGGGTTAGGGTTAGGGTTAGGGTTAGGGTTAGGGTTAGGGTTAGGGTTAGGGTTAGGGTTAGGGTTAGGGTTAGGGTTAGGGTTAGGGTTAGGGTTAGGGTTAGGGTTAGGGTTAGGGTTAGGGTTAGGGTTAGGGTTAGGGTTAGGGTTAGGGTTAGGGTTAGGGTTAGGGTTAGGGTTAGGGTTAGGGTTAGGGTTAGGGTTAGGGTTAGGGTTAGGGTTAGGGTTAGGGTTAGGGTTAGGGTTAGGGTTAGGGTTAGGGTTAGGGTTAGGGTTAGGGTTAGGGTTAGGGTTAGGGTTAGGGTTAGGGTTAGGGTTAGGGTTAGGGTTAGGGTTAGGGTTAGGGTTAGGGTTAGGGTTAGGGTTAGGGTTAGGGTTAGGGTTAGGGTTAGGGTTAGGGTTAGGGTTAGGGTTAGGGTTAGGGTTAGGGTTAGGGTTAGGGTTAGGGTTAGGGTTAGGGTTAGGGTTAGGGTTAGGGTTAGGGTTAGGGTTAGGGTTAGGGTTAGGGTTAGGGTTAGGGTTAGGGTTAGGGTTAGGGTTAGGGTTAGGGTTAGGGTTAGGGTTAGGGTTAGGGTTAGGGTTAGGGTTAGGGTTAGGGTTAGGGTTAGGGTTAGGGTTAGGGTTAGGGTTAGGGTTAGGGTTAGGGTTAGGGTTAGGGTTAGGGTTAGGGTTAGGGTTAGGGTTAGGGTTAGGGTTAGGGTTAGGGTTAGGGTTAGGGTTAGGGTTAGGGTTAGGGTTAGGGTTAGGGTTAGGGTTAGGGTTAGGGTTAGGGTTAGGGTTAGGGTTAGGGTTAGGGTTAGGGTTAGGGTTAGGGTTAGGGTTAGGGTTAGGGTTAGGGTTAGGGTTAGGGTTAGGGTTAGGGTTAGGGTTAGGGTTAGGGTTAGGGTTAGGGTTAGGGTTAGGGTTAGGGTTAGGGTTAGGGTTAGGGTTAGGGTTAGGGTTAGGGTTAGGGTTAGGGTTAGGGTTAGGGTTAGGGTTAGGGTTAGGGTTAGGGTTAGGGTTAGGGTTAGGGTTAGGGTTAGGGTTAGGGTTAGGGTTAGGGTTAGGGTTAGGGTTAGGGTTAGGGTTAGGGTTAGGGTTAGGGTTAGGGTTAGGGTTAGGGTTAGGGTTAGGGTTAGGGTTAGGGTTAGGGTTAGGGTTAGGGTTAGGGTTAGGGTTAGGGTTAGGGTTAGGGTTAGGGTTAGGGTTAGGGTTAGGGTTAGGGTTAGGGTTAGGGTTAGGGTTAGGGTTAGGGTTAGGGTTAGGGTTAGGGTTAGGGTTAGGGTTAGGGTTAGGGTTAGGGTTAGGGTTAGGGTTAGGGTTAGGGTTAGGGTTAGGGTTAGGGTTAGGGTTAGGGTTAGGGTTAGGGTTAGGGTTAGGGTTAGGGTTAGGGTTAGGGTTAGGGTTAGGGTTAGGGTTAGGGTTAGGGTTAGGGTTAGGGTTAGGGTTAGGGTTAGGGTTAGGGTTAGGGTTAGGGTTAGGGTTAGGGTTAGGGTTAGGGTTAGGGTTAGGGTTAGGGTTAGGGTTAGGGTTAGGGTTAGGGTTAGGGTTAGGGTTAGGGTTAGGGTTAGGGTTAGGGTTAGGGTTAGGGTTAGGGTTAGGGTTAGGGTTAGGGTTAGGGTTAGGGTTAGGGTTAGGGTTAGGGTTAGGGTTAGGGTTAGGGTTAGGGTTAGGGTTAGGGTTAGGGTTAGGGTTAGGGTTAGGGTTAGGGTTAGGGTTAGGGTTAGGGTTAGGGTTAGGGTTAGGGTTAGGGTTAGGGTTAGGGTTAGGGTTAGGGTTAGGGTTAGGGTTAGGGTTAGGGTTAGGGTTAGGGTTAGGGTTAGGGTTAGGGTTAGGGTTAGGGTTAGGGTTAGGGTTAGGGTTAGGGTTAGGGTTAGGGTTAGGGTTAGGGTTAGGGTTAGGGTTAGGGTTAGGGTTAGGGTTAGGGTTAGGGTTAGGGTTAGGGTTAGGGTTAGGGTTAGGGTTAGGGTTAGGGTTAGGGTTAGGGTTAGGGTTAGGGTTAGGGTTAGGGTTAGGGTTAGGGTTAGGGTTAGGGTTAGGGTTAGGGTTAGGGTTAGGGTTAGGGTTAGGGTTAGGGTTAGGGTTAGGGTTAGGGTTAGGGTTAGGGTTAGGGTTAGGGTTAGGGTTAGGGTTAGGGTTAGGGTTAGGGTTAGGGTTAGGGTTAGGGTTAGGGTTAGGGTTAGGGTTAGGGTTAGGGTTAGGGTTAGGGTTAGGGTTAGGGTTAGGGTTAGGGTTAGGGTTAGGGTTAGGGTTAGGGTTAGGGTTAGGGTTAGGGTTAGGGTTAGGGTTAGGGTTAGGGTTAGGGTTAGGGTTAGGGTTAGGGTTAGGGTTAGGGTTAGGGTTAGGGTTAGGGTTAGGGTTAGGGTTAGGGTTAGGGTTAGGGTTAGGGTTAGGGTTAGGGTTAGGGTTAGGGTTAGGGTTAGGGTTAGGGTTAGGGTTAGGGTTAGGGTTAGGGTTAGGGTTAGGGTTAGGGTTAGGGTTAGGGTTAGGGTTAGGGTTAGGGTTAGGGTTAGGGTTAGGGTTAGGGTTAGGGTTAGGGTTAGGGTTAGGGTTAGGGTTAGGGTTAGGGTTAGGGTTAGGGTTAGGGTTAGGGTTAGGGTTAGGGTTAGGGTTAGGGTTAGGGTTAGGGTTAGGGTTAGGGTTAGGGTTAGGGTTAGGGTTAGGGTTAGGGTTAGGGTTAGGGTTAGGGTTAGGGTTAGGGTTAGGGTTAGGGTTAGGGTTAGGGTTAGGGTTAGGGTTAGGGTTAGGGTTAGGGTTAGGGTTAGGGTTAGGGTTAGGGTTAGGGTTAGGGTTAGGGTTAGGGTTAGGGTTAGGGTTAGGGTTAGGGTTAGGGTTAGGGTTAGGGTTAGGGTTAGGGTTAGGGTTAGGGTTAGGGTTAGGGTTAGGGTTAGGGTTAGGGTTAGGGTTAGGGTTAGGGTTAGGGTTAGGGTTAGGGTTAGGGTTAGGGTTAGGGTTAGGGTTAGGGTTAGGGTTAGGGTTAGGGTTAGGGTTAGGGTTAGGGTTAGGGTTAGGGTTAGGGTTAGGGTTAGGGTTAGGGTTAGGGTTAGGGTTAGGGTTAGGGTTAGGGTTAGGGTTAGGGTTAGGGTTAGGGTTAGGGTTAGGGTTAGGGTTAGGGTTAGGGTTAGGGTTAGGGTTAGGGTTAGGGTTAGGGTTAGGGTTAGGGTTAGGGTTAGGGTTAGGGTTAGGGTTAGGGTTAGGGTTAGGGTTAGGGTTAGGGTTAGGGTTAGGGTTAGGGTTAGGGTTAGGGTTAGGGTTAGGGTTAGGGTTAGGGTTAGGGTTAGGGTTAGGGTTAGGGTTAGGGTTAGGGTTAGGGTTAGGGTTAGGGTTAGGGTTAGGGTTAGGGTTAGGGTTAGGGTTAGGGTTAGGGTTAGGGTTAGGGTTAGGGTTAGGGTTAGGGTTAGGGTTAGGGTTAGGGTTAGGGTTAGGGTTAGGGTTAGGGTTAGGGTTAGGGTTAGGGTTAGGGTTAGGGTTAGGGTTAGGGTTAGGGTTAGGGTTAGGGTTAGGGTTAGGGTTAGGGTTAGGGTTAGGGTTAGGGTTAGGGTTAGGGTTAGGGTTAGGGTTAGGGTTAGGGTTAGGGTTAGGGTTAGGGTTAGGGTTAGGGTTAGGGTTAGGGTTAGGGTTAGGGTTAGGGTTAGGGTTAGGGTTAGGGTTAGGGTTAGGGTTAGGGTTAGGGTTAGGGTTAGGGTTAGGGTTAGGGTTAGGGTTAGGGTTAGGGTTAGGGTTAGGGTTAGGGTTAGGGTTAGGGTTAGGGTTAGGGTTAGGGTTAGGGTTAGGGTTAGGGTTAGGGTTAGGGTTAGGGTTAGGGTTAGGGTTAGGGTTAGGGTTAGGGTTAGGGTTAGGGTTAGGGTTAGGGTTAGGGTTAGGGTTAGGGTTAGGGTTAGGGTTAGGGTTAGGGTTAGGGTTAGGGTTAGGGTTAGGGTTAGGGTTAGGGTTAGGGTTAGGGTTAGGGTTAGGGTTAGGGTTAGGGTTAGGGTTAGGGTTAGGGTTAGGGTTAGGGTTAGGGTTAGGGTTAGGGTTAGGGTTAGGGTTAGGGTTAGGGTTAGGGTTAGGGTTAGGGTTAGGGTTAGGGTTAGGGTTAGGGTTAGGGTTAGGGTTAGGGTTAGGGTTAGGGTTAGGGTTAGGGTTAGGGTTAGGGTTAGGGTTAGGGTTAGGGTTAGGGTTAGGGTTAGGGTTAGGGTTAGGGTTAGGGTTAGGGTTAGGGTTAGGGTTAGGGTTAGGGTTAGGGTTAGGGTTAGGGTTAGGGTTAGGGTTAGGGTTAGGGTTAGGGTTAGGGTTAGGGTTAGGGTTAGGGTTAGGGTTAGGGTTAGGGTTAGGGTTAGGGTTAGGGTTAGGGTTAGGGTTAGGGTTAGGGTTAGGGTTAGGGTTAGGGTTAGGGTTAGGGTTAGGGTTAGGGTTAGGGTTAGGGTTAGGGTTAGGGTTAGGGTTAGGGTTAGGGTTAGGGTTAGGGTTAGGGTTAGGGTTAGGGTTAGGGTTAGGGTTAGGGTTAGGGTTAGGGTTAGGGTTAGGGTTAGGGTTAGGGTTAGGGTTAGGGTTAGGGTTAGGGTTAGGGTTAGGGTTAGGGTTAGGGTTAGGGTTAGGGTTAGGGTTAGGGTTAGGGTTAGGGTTAGGGTTAGGGTTAGGGTTAGGGTTAGGGTTAGGGTTAGGGTTAGGGTTAGGGTTAGGGTTAGGGTTAGGGTTAGGGTTAGGGTTAGGGTTAGGGTTAGGGTTAGGGTTAGGGTTAGGGTTAGGGTTAGGGTTAGGGTTAGGGTTAGGGTTAGGGTTAGGGTTAGGGTTAGGGTTAGGGTTAGGGTTAGGGTTAGGGTTAGGGTTAGGGTTAGGGTTAGGGTTAGGGTTAGGGTTAGGGTTAGGGTTAGGGTTAGGGTTAGGGTTAGGGTTAGGGTTAGGGTTAGGGTTAGGGTTAGGGTTAGGGTTAGGGTTAGGGTTAGGGTTAGGGTTAGGGTTAGGGTTAGGGTTAGGGTTAGGGTTAGGGTTAGGGTTAGGGTTAGGGTTAGGGTTAGGGTTAGGGTTAGGGTTAGGGTTAGGGTTAGGGTTAGGGTTAGGGTTAGGGTTAGGGTTAGGGTTAGGGTTAGGGTTAGGGTTAGGGTTAGGGTTAGGGTTAGGGTTAGGGTTAGGGTTAGGGTTAGGGTTAGGGTTAGGGTTAGGGTTAGGGTTAGGGTTAGGGTTAGGGTTAGGGTTAGGGTTAGGGTTAGGGTTAGGGTTAGGGTTAGGGTTAGGGTTAGGGTTAGGGTTAGGGTTAGGGTTAGGGTTAGGGTTAGGGTTAGGGTTAGGGTTAGGGTTAGGGTTAGGGTTAGGGTTAGGGTTAGGGTTAGGGTTAGGGTTAGGGTTAGGGTTAGGGTTAGGGTTAGGGTTAGGGTTAGGGTTAGGGTTAGGGTTAGGGTTAGGGTTAGGGTTAGGGTTAGGGTTAGGGTTAGGGTTAGGGTTAGGGTTAGGGTTAGGGTTAGGGTTAGGGTTAGGGTTAGGGTTAGGGTTAGGGTTAGGGTTAGGGTTAGGGTTAGGGTTAGGGTTAGGGTTAGGGTTAGGGTTAGGGTTAGGGTTAGGGTTAGGGTTAGGGTTAGGGTTAGGGTTAGGGTTAGGGTTAGGGTTAGGGTTAGGGTTAGGGTTAGGGTTAGGGTTAGGGTTAGGGTTAGGGTTAGGGTTAGGGTTAGGGTTAGGGTTAGGGTTAGGGTTAGGGTTAGGGTTAGGGTTAGGGTTAGGGTTAGGGTTAGGGTTAGGGTTAGGGTTAGGGTTAGGGTTAGGGTTAGGGTTAGGGTTAGGGTTAGGGTTAGGGTTAGGGTTAGGGTTAGGGTTAGGGTTAGGGTTAGGGTTAGGGTTAGGGTTAGGGTTAGGGTTAGGGTTAGGGTTAGGGTTAGGGTTAGGGTTAGGGTTAGGGTTAGGGTTAGGGTTAGGGTTAGGGTTAGGGTTAGGGTTAGGGTTAGGGTTAGGGTTAGGGTTAGGGTTAGGGTTAGGGTTAGGGTTAGGGTTAGGGTTAGGGTTAGGGTTAGGGTTAGGGTTAGGGTTAGGGTTAGGGTTAGGGTTAGGGTTAGGGTTAGGGTTAGGGTTAGGGTTAGGGTTAGGGTTAGGGTTAGGGTTAGGGTTAGGGTTAGGGTTAGGGTTAGGGTTAGGGTTAGGGTTAGGGTTAGGGTTAGGGTTAGGGTTAGGGTTAGGGTTAGGGTTAGGGTTAGGGTTAGGGTTAGGGTTAGGGTTAGGGTTAGGGTTAGGGTTAGGGTTAGGGTTAGGGTTAGGGTTAGGGTTAGGGTTAGGGTTAGGGTTAGGGTTAGGGTTAGGGTTAGGGTTAGGGTTAGGGTTAGGGTTAGGGTTAGGGTTAGGGTTAGGGTTAGGGTTAGGGTTAGGGTTAGGGTTAGGGTTAGGGTTAGGGTTAGGGTTAGGGTTAGGGTTAGGGTTAGGGTTAGGGTTAGGGTTAGGGTTAGGGTTAGGGTTAGGGTTAGGGTTAGGGTTAGGGTTAGGGTTAGGGTTAGGGTTAGGGTTAGGGTTAGGGTTAGGGTTAGGGTTAGGGTTAGGGTTAGGGTTAGGGTTAGGGTTAGGGTTAGGGTTAGGGTTAGGGTTAGGGTTAGGGTTAGGGTTAGGGTTAGGGTTAGGGTTAGGGTTAGGGTTAGGGTTAGGGTTAGGGTTAGGGTTAGGGTTAGGGTTAGGGTTAGGGTTAGGGTTAGGGTTAGGGTTAGGGTTAGGGTTAGGGTTAGGGTTAGGGTTAGGGTTAGGGTTAGGGTTAGGGTTAGGGTTAGGGTTAGGGTTAGGGTTAGGGTTAGGGTTAGGGTTAGGGTTAGGGTTAGGGTTAGGGTTAGGGTTAGGGTTAGGGTTAGGGTTAGGGTTAGGGTTAGGGTTAGGGTTAGGGTTAGGGTTAGGGTTAGGGTTAGGGTTAGGGTTAGGGTTAGGGTTAGGGTTAGGGTTAGGGTTAGGGTTAGGGTTAGGGTTAGGGTTAGGGTTAGGGTTAGGGTTAGGGTTAGGGTTAGGGTTAGGGTTAGGGTTAGGGTTAGGGTTAGGGTTAGGGTTAGGGTTAGGGTTAGGGTTAGGGTTAGGGTTAGGGTTAGGGTTAGGGTTAGGGTTAGGGTTAGGGTTAGGGTTAGGGTTAGGGTTAGGGTTAGGGTTAGGGTTAGGGTTAGGGTTAGGGTTAGGGTTAGGGTTAGGGTTAGGGTTAGGGTTAGGGTTAGGGTTAGGGTTAGGGTTAGGGTTAGGGTTAGGGTTAGGGTTAGGGTTAGGGTTAGGGTTAGGGTTAGGGTTAGGGTTAGGGTTAGGGTTAGGGTTAGGGTTAGGGTTAGGGTTAGGGTTAGGGTTAGGGTTAGGGTTAGGGTTAGGGTTAGGGTTAGGGTTAGGGTTAGGGTTAGGGTTAGGGTTAGGGTTAGGGTTAGGGTTAGGGTTAGGGTTAGGGTTAGGGTTAGGGTTAGGGTTAGGGTTAGGGTTAGGGTTAGGGTTAGGGTTAGGGTTAGGGTTAGGGTTAGGGTTAGGGTTAGGGTTAGGGTTAGGGTTAGGGTTAGGGTTAGGGTTAGGGTTAGGGTTAGGGTTAGGGTTAGGGTTAGGGTTAGGGTTAGGGTTAGGGTTAGGGTTAGGGTTAGGGTTAGGGTTAGGGTTAGGGTTAGGGTTAGGGTTAGGGTTAGGGTTAGGGTTAGGGTTAGGGTTAGGGTTAGGGTTAGGGTTAGGGTTAGGGTTAGGGTTAGGGTTAGGGTTAGGGTTAGGGTTAGGGTTAGGGTTAGGGTTAGGGTTAGGGTTAGGGTTAGGGTTAGGGTTAGGGTTAGGGTTAGGGTTAGGGTTAGGGTTAGGGTTAGGGTTAGGGTTAGGGTTAGGGTTAGGGTTAGGGTTAGGGTTAGGGTTAGGGTTAGGGTTAGGGTTAGGGTTAGGGTTAGGGTTAGGGTTAGGGTTAGGGTTAGGGTTAGGGTTAGGGTTAGGGTTAGGGTTAGGGTTAGGGTTAGGGTTAGGGTTAGGGTTAGGGTTAGGGTTAGGGTTAGGGTTAGGGTTAGGGTTAGGGTTAGGGTTAGGGTTAGGGTTAGGGTTAGGGTTAGGGTTAGGGTTAGGGTTAGGGTTAGGGTTAGGGTTAGGGTTAGGGTTAGGGTTAGGGTTAGGGTTAGGGTTAGGGTTAGGGTTAGGGTTAGGGTTAGGGTTAGGGTTAGGGTTAGGGTTAGGGTTAGGGTTAGGGTTAGGGTTAGGGTTAGGGTTAGGGTTAGGGTTAGGGTTAGGGTTAGGGTTAGGGTTAGGGTTAGGGTTAGGGTTAGGGTTAGGGTTAGGGTTAGGGTTAGGGTTAGGGTTAGGGTTAGGGTTAGGGTTAGGGTTAGGGTTAGGGTTAGGGTTAGGGTTAGGGTTAGGGTTAGGGTTAGGGTTAGGGTTAGGGTTAGGGTTAGGGTTAGGGTTAGGGTTAGGGTTAGGGTTAGGGTTAGGGTTAGGGTTAGGGTTAGGGTTAGGGTTAGGGTTAGGGTTAGGGTTAGGGTTAGGGTTAGGGTTAGGGTTAGGGTTAGGGTTAGGGTTAGGGTTAGGGTTAGGGTTAGGGTTAGGGTTAGGGTTAGGGTTAGGGTTAGGGTTAGGGTTAGGGTTAGGGTTAGGGTTAGGGTTAGGGTTAGGGTTAGGGTTAGGGTTAGGGTTAGGGTTAGGGTTAGGGTTAGGGTTAGGGTTAGGGTTAGGGTTAGGGTTAGGGTTAGGGTTAGGGTTAGGGTTAGGGTTAGGGTTAGGGTTAGGGTTAGGGTTAGGGTTAGGGTTAGGGTTAGGGTTAGGGTTAGGGTTAGGGTTAGGGTTAGGGTTAGGGTTAGGGTTAGGGTTAGGGTTAGGGTTAGGGTTAGGGTTAGGGTTAGGGTTAGGGTTAGGGTTAGGGTTAGGGTTAGGGTTAGGGTTAGGGTTAGGGTTAGGGTTAGGGTTAGGGTTAGGGTTAGGGTTAGGGTTAGGGTTAGGGTTAGGGTTAGGGTTAGGGTTAGGGTTAGGGTTAGGGTTAGGGTTAGGGTTAGGGTTAGGGTTAGGGTTAGGGTTAGGGTTAGGGTTAGGGTTAGGGTTAGGGTTAGGGTTAGGGTTAGGGTTAGGGTTAGGGTTAGGGTTAGGGTTAGGGTTAGGGTTAGGGTTAGGGTTAGGGTTAGGGTTAGGGTTAGGGTTAGGGTTAGGGTTAGGGTTAGGGTTAGGGTTAGGGTTAGGGTTAGGGTTAGGGTTAGGGTTAGGGTTAGGGTTAGGGTTAGGGTTAGGGTTAGGGTTAGGGTTAGGGTTAGGGTTAGGGTTAGGGTTAGGGTTAGGGTTAGGGTTAGGGTTAGGGTTAGGGTTAGGGTTAGGGTTAGGGTTAGGGTTAGGGTTAGGGTTAGGGTTAGGGTTAGGGTTAGGGTTAGGGTTAGGGTTAGGGTTAGGGTTAGGGTTAGGGTTAGGGTTAGGGTTAGGGTTAGGGTTAGGGTTAGGGTTAGGGTTAGGGTTAGGGTTAGGGTTAGGGTTAGGGTTAGGGTTAGGGTTAGGGTTAGGGTTAGGGTTAGGGTTAGGGTTAGGGTTAGGGTTAGGGTTAGGGTTAGGGTTAGGGTTAGGGTTAGGGTTAGGGTTAGGGTTAGGGTTAGGGTTAGGGTTAGGGTTAGGGTTAGGGTTAGGGTTAGGGTTAGGGTTAGGGTTAGGGTTAGGGTTAGGGTTAGGGTTAGGGTTAGGGTTAGGGTTAGGGTTAGGGTTAGGGTTAGGGTTAGGGTTAGGGTTAGGGTTAGGGTTAGGGTTAGGGTTAGGGTTAGGGTTAGGGTTAGGGTTAGGGTTAGGGTTAGGGTTAGGGTTAGGGTTAGGGTTAGGGTTAGGGTTAGGGTTAGGGTTAGGGTTAGGGTTAGGGTTAGGGTTAGGGTTAGGGTTAGGGTTAGGGTTAGGGTTAGGGTTAGGGTTAGGGTTAGGGTTAGGGTTAGGGTTAGGGTTAGGGTTAGGGTTAGGGTTAGGGTTAGGGTTAGGGTTAGGGTTAGGGTTAGGGTTAGGGTTAGGGTTAGGGTTAGGGTTAGGGTTAGGGTTAGGGTTAGGGTTAGGGTTAGGGTTAGGGTTAGGGTTAGGGTTAGGGTTAGGGTTAGGGTTAGGGTTAGGGTTAGGGTTAGGGTTAGGGTTAGGGTTAGGGTTAGGGTTAGGGTTAGGGTTAGGGTTAGGGTTAGGGTTAGGGTTAGGGTTAGGGTTAGGGTTAGGGTTAGGGTTAGGGTTAGGGTTAGGGTTAGGGTTAGGGTTAGGGTTAGGGTTAGGGTTAGGGTTAGGGTTAGGGTTAGGGTTAGGGTTAGGGTTAGGGTTAGGGTTAGGGTTAGGGTTAGGGTTAGGGTTAGGGTTAGGGTTAGGGTTAGGGTTAGGGTTAGGGTTAGGGTTAGGGTTAGGGTTAGGGTTAGGGTTAGGGTTAGGGTTAGGGTTAGGGTTAGGGTTAGGGTTAGGGTTAGGGTTAGGGTTAGGGTTAGGGTTAGGGTTAGGGTTAGGGTTAGGGTTAGGGTTAGGGTTAGGGTTAGGGTTAGGGTTAGGGTTAGGGTTAGGGTTAGGGTTAGGGTTAGGGTTAGGGTTAGGGTTAGGGTTAGGGTTAGGGTTAGGGTTAGGGTTAGGGTTAGGGTTAGGGTTAGGGTTAGGGTTAGGGTTAGGGTTAGGGTTAGGGTTAGGGTTAGGGTTAGGGTTAGGGTTAGGGTTAGGGTTAGGGTTAGGGTTAGGGTTAGGGTTAGGGTTAGGGTTAGGGTTAGGGTTAGGGTTAGGGTTAGGGTTAGGGTTAGGGTTAGGGTTAGGGTTAGGGTTAGGGTTAGGGTTAGGGTTAGGGTTAGGGTTAGGGTTAGGGTTAGGGTTAGGGTTAGGGTTAGGGTTAGGGTTAGGGTTAGGGTTAGGGTTAGGGTTAGGGTTAGGGTTAGGGTTAGGGTTAGGGTTAGGGTTAGGGTTAGGGTTAGGGTTAGGGTTAGGGTTAGGGTTAGGGTTAGGGTTAGGGTTAGGGTTAGGGTTAGGGTTAGGGTTAGGGTTAGGGTTAGGGTTAGGGTTAGGGTTAGGGTTAGGGTTAGGGTTAGGGTTAGGGTTAGGGTTAGGGTTAGGGTTAGGGTTAGGGTTAGGGTTAGGGTTAGGGTTAGGGTTAGGGTTAGGGTTAGGGTTAGGGTTAGGGTTAGGGTTAGGGTTAGGGTTAGGGTTAGGGTTAGGGTTAGGGTTAGGGTTAGGGTTAGGGTTAGGGTTAGGGTTAGGGTTAGGGTTAGGGTTAGGGTTAGGGTTAGGGTTAGGGTTAGGGTTAGGGTTAGGGTTAGGGTTAGGGTTAGGGTTAGGGTTAGGGTTAGGGTTAGGGTTAGGGTTAGGGTTAGGGTTAGGGTTAGGGTTAGGGTTAGGGTTAGGGTTAGGGTTAGGGTTAGGGTTAGGGTTAGGGTTAGGGTTAGGGTTAGGGTTAGGGTTAGGGTTAGGGTTAGGGTTAGGGTTAGGGTTAGGGTTAGGGTTAGGGTTAGGGTTAGGGTTAGGGTTAGGGTTAGGGTTAGGGTTAGGGTTAGGGTTAGGGTTAGGGTTAGGGTTAGGGTTAGGGTTAGGGTTAGGGTTAGGGTTAGGGTTAGGGTTAGGGTTAGGGTTAGGGTTAGGGTTAGGGTTAGGGTTAGGGTTAGGGTTAGGGTTAGGGTTAGGGTTAGGGTTAGGGTTAGGGTTAGGGTTAGGGTTAGGGTTAGGGTTAGGGTTAGGGTTAGGGTTAGGGTTAGGGTTAGGGTTAGGGTTAGGGTTAGGGTTAGGGTTAGGGTTAGGGTTAGGGTTAGGGTTAGGGTTAGGGTTAGGGTTAGGGTTAGGGTTAGGGTTAGGGTTAGGGTTAGGGTTAGGGTTAGGGTTAGGGTTAGGGTTAGGGTTAGGGTTAGGGTTAGGGTTAGGGTTAGGGTTAGGGTTAGGGTTAGGGTTAGGGTTAGGGTTAGGGTTAGGGTTAGGGTTAGGGTTAGGGTTAGGGTTAGGGTTAGGGTTAGGGTTAGGGTTAGGGTTAGGGTTAGGGTTAGGGTTAGGGTTAGGGTTAGGGTTAGGGTTAGGGTTAGGGTTAGGGTTAGGGTTAGGGTTAGGGTTAGGGTTAGGGTTAGGGTTAGGGTTAGGGTTAGGGTTAGGGTTAGGGTTAGGGTTAGGGTTAGGGTTAGGGTTAGGGTTAGGGTTAGGGTTAGGGTTAGGGTTAGGGTTAGGGTTAGGGTTAGGGTTAGGGTTAGGGTTAGGGTTAGGGTTAGGGTTAGGGTTAGGGTTAGGGTTAGGGTTAGGGTTAGGGTTAGGGTTAGGGTTAGGGTTAGGGTTAGGGTTAGGGTTAGGGTTAGGGTTAGGGTTAGGGTTAGGGTTAGGGTTAGGGTTAGGGTTAGGGTTAGGGTTAGGGTTAGGGTTAGGGTTAGGGTTAGGGTTAGGGTTAGGGTTAGGGTTAGGGTTAGGGTTAGGGTTAGGGTTAGGGTTAGGGTTAGGGTTAGGGTTAGGGTTAGGGTTAGGGTTAGGGTTAGGGTTAGGGTTAGGGTTAGGGTTAGGGTTAGGGTTAGGGTTAGGGTTAGGGTTAGGGTTAGGGTTAGGGTTAGGGTTAGGGTTAGGGTTAGGGTTAGGGTTAGGGTTAGGGTTAGGGTTAGGGTTAGGGTTAGGGTTAGGGTTAGGGTTAGGGTTAGGGTTAGGGTTAGGGTTAGGGTTAGGGTTAGGGTTAGGGTTAGGGTTAGGGTTAGGGTTAGGGTTAGGGTTAGGGTTAGGGTTAGGGTTAGGGTTAGGGTTAGGGTTAGGGTTAGGGTTAGGGTTAGGGTTAGGGTTAGGGTTAGGGTTAGGGTTAGGGTTAGGGTTAGGGTTAGGGTTAGGGTTAGGGTTAGGGTTAGGGTTAGGGTTAGGGTTAGGGTTAGGGTTAGGGTTAGGGTTAGGGTTAGGGTTAGGGTTAGGGTTAGGGTTAGGGTTAGGGTTAGGGTTAGGGTTAGGGTTAGGGTTAGGGTTAGGGTTAGGGTTAGGGTTAGGGTTAGGGTTAGGGTTAGGGTTAGGGTTAGGGTTAGGGTTAGGGTTAGGGTTAGGGTTAGGGTTAGGGTTAGGGTTAGGGTTAGGGTTAGGGTTAGGGTTAGGGTTAGGGTTAGGGTTAGGGTTAGGGTTAGGGTTAGGGTTAGGGTTAGGGTTAGGGTTAGGGTTAGGGTTAGGGTTAGGGTTAGGGTTAGGGTTAGGGTTAGGGTTAGGGTTAGGGTTAGGGTTAGGGTTAGGGTTAGGGTTAGGGTTAGGGTTAGGGTTAGGGTTAGGGTTAGGGTTAGGGTTAGGGTTAGGGTTAGGGTTAGGGTTAGGGTTAGGGTTAGGGTTAGGGTTAGGGTTAGGGTTAGGGTTAGGGTTAGGGTTAGGGTTAGGGTTAGGGTTAGGGTTAGGGTTAGGGTTAGGGTTAGGGTTAGGGTTAGGGTTAGGGTTAGGGTTAGGGTTAGGGTTAGGGTTAGGGTTAGGGTTAGGGTTAGGGTTAGGGTTAGGGTTAGGGTTAGGGTTAGGGTTAGGGTTAGGGTTAGGGTTAGGGTTAGGGTTAGGGTTAGGGTTAGGGTTAGGGTTAGGGTTAGGGTTAGGGTTAGGGTTAGGGTTAGGGTTAGGGTTAGGGTTAGGGTTAGGGTTAGGGTTAGGGTTAGGGTTAGGGTTAGGGTTAGGGTTAGGGTTAGGGTTAGGGTTAGGGTTAGGGTTAGGGTTAGGGTTAGGGTTAGGGTTAGGGTTAGGGTTAGGGTTAGGGTTAGGGTTAGGGTTAGGGTTAGGGTTAGGGTTAGGGTTAGGGTTAGGGTTAGGGTTAGGGTTAGGGTTAGGGTTAGGGTTAGGGTTAGGGTTAGGGTTAGGGTTAGGGTTAGGGTTAGGGTTAGGGTTAGGGTTAGGGTTAGGGTTAGGGTTAGGGTTAGGGTTAGGGTTAGGGTTAGGGTTAGGGTTAGGGTTAGGGTTAGGGTTAGGGTTAGGGTTAGGGTTAGGGTTAGGGTTAGGGTTAGGGTTAGGGTTAGGGTTAGGGTTAGGGTTAGGGTTAGGGTTAGGGTTAGGGTTAGGGTTAGGGTTAGGGTTAGGGTTAGGGTTAGGGTTAGGGTTAGGGTTAGGGTTAGGGTTAGGGTTAGGGTTAGGGTTAGGGTTAGGGTTAGGGTTAGGGTTAGGGTTAGGGTTAGGGTTAGGGTTAGGGTTAGGGTTAGGGTTAGGGTTAGGGTTAGGGTTAGGGTTAGGGTTAGGGTTAGGGTTAGGGTTAGGGTTAGGGTTAGGGTTAGGGTTAGGGTTAGGGTTAGGGTTAGGGTTAGGGTTAGGGTTAGGGTTAGGGTTAGGGTTAGGGTTAGGGTTAGGGTTAGGGTTAGGGTTAGGGTTAGGGTTAGGGTTAGGGTTAGGGTTAGGGTTAGGGTTAGGGTTAGGGTTAGGGTTAGGGTTAGGGTTAGGGTTAGGGTTAGGGTTAGGGTTAGGGTTAGGGTTAGGGTTAGGGTTAGGGTTAGGGTTAGGGTTAGGGTTAGGGTTAGGGTTAGGGTTAGGGTTAGGGTTAGGGTTAGGGTTAGGGTTAGGGTTAGGGTTAGGGTTAGGGTTAGGGTTAGGGTTAGGGTTAGGGTTAGGGTTAGGGTTAGGGTTAGGGTTAGGGTTAGGGTTAGGGTTAGGGTTAGGGTTAGGGTTAGGGTTAGGGTTAGGGTTAGGGTTAGGGTTAGGGTTAGGGTTAGGGTTAGGGTTAGGGTTAGGGTTAGGGTTAGGGTTAGGGTTAGGGTTAGGGTTAGGGTTAGGGTTAGGGTTAGGGTTAGGGTTAGGGTTAGGGTTAGGGTTAGGGTTAGGGTTAGGGTTAGGGTTAGGGTTAGGGTTAGGGTTAGGGTTAGGGTTAGGGTTAGGGTTAGGGTTAGGGTTAGGGTTAGGGTTAGGGTTAGGGTTAGGGTTAGGGTTAGGGTTAGGGTTAGGGTTAGGGTTAGGGTTAGGGTTAGGGTTAGGGTTAGGGTTAGGGTTAGGGTTAGGGTTAGGGTTAGGGTTAGGGTTAGGGTTAGGGTTAGGGTTAGGGTTAGGGTTAGGGTTAGGGTTAGGGTTAGGGTTAGGGTTAGGGTTAGGGTTAGGGTTAGGGTTAGGGTTAGGGTTAGGGTTAGGGTTAGGGTTAGGGTTAGGGTTAGGGTTAGGGTTAGGGTTAGGGTTAGGGTTAGGGTTAGGGTTAGGGTTAGGGTTAGGGTTAGGGTTAGGGTTAGGGTTAGGGTTAGGGTTAGGGTTAGGGTTAGGGTTAGGGTTAGGGTTAGGGTTAGGGTTAGGGTTAGGGTTAGGGTTAGGGTTAGGGTTAGGGTTAGGGTTAGGGTTAGGGTTAGGGTTAGGGTT
Organism: Heloderma suspectum; assembly: GCF_057233095.1. NCBI lineage: Eukaryota > Metazoa > Chordata > Lepidosauria > Squamata > Helodermatidae > Heloderma > Heloderma suspectum. The sequence continues at coordinate 57,027 of NC_139474.1, read as the reverse complement.
AGGGTTAGGGTTAGGGTTAGGGTTAGGGTTAGGGTTAGGGTTAGGGTTAGGGTTAGGGTTAGGGTTAGGGTTAGGGTTAGGGTTAGGGTTAGGGTTAGGGTTAGGGTTAGGGTTAGGGTTAGGGTTAGGGTTAGGGTTAGGGTTAGGGTTAGGGTTAGGGTTAGGGTTAGGGTTAGGGTTAGGGTTAGGGTTAGGGTTAGGGTTAGGGTTAGGGTTAGGGTTAGGGTTAGGGTTAGGGTTAGGGTTAGGGTTAGGGTTAGGGTTAGGGTTAGGGTTAGGGTTAGGGTTAGGGTTAGGGTTAGGGTTAGGGTTAGGGTTAGGGTTAGGGTTAGGGTTAGGGTTAGGGTTAGGGTTAGGGTTAGGGTTAGGGTTAGGGTTAGGGTTAGGGTTAGGGTTAGGGTTAGGGTTAGGGTTAGGGTTAGGGTTAGGGTTAGGGTTAGGGTTAGGGTTAGGGTTAGGGTTAGGGTTAGGGTTAGGGTTAGGGTTAGGGTTAGGGTTAGGGTTAGGGTTAGGGTTAGGGTTAGGGTTAGGGTTAGGGTTAGGGTTAGGGTTAGGGTTAGGGTTAGGGTTAGGGTTAGGGTTAGGGTTAGGGTTAGGGTTAGGGTTAGGGTTAGGGTTAGGGTTAGGGTTAGGGTTAGGGTTAGGGTTAGGGTTAGGGTTAGGGTTAGGGTTAGGGTTAGGGTTAGGGTTAGGGTTAGGGTTAGGGTTAGGGTTAGGGTTAGGGTTAGGGTTAGGGTTAGGGTTAGGGTTAGGGTTAGGGTTAGGGTTAGGGTTAGGGTTAGGGTTAGGGTTAGGGTTAGGGTTAGGGTTAGGGTTAGGGTTAGGGTTAGGGTTAGGGTTAGGGTTAGGGTTAGGGTTAGGGTTAGGGTTAGGGTTAGGGTTAGGGTTAGGGTTAGGGTTAGGGTTAGGGTTAGGGTTAGGGTTAGGGTTAGGGTTAGGGTTAGGGTTAGGGTTAGGGTTAGGGTTAGGGTTAGGGTTAGGGTTAGGGTTAGGGTTAGGGTTAGGGTTAGGGTTAGGGTTAGGGTTAGGGTTAGGGTTAGGGTTAGGGTTAGGGTTAGGGTTAGGGTTAGGGTTAGGGTTAGGGTTAGGGTTAGGGTTAGGGTTAGGGTTAGGGTTAGGGTTAGGGTTAGGGTTAGGGTTAGGGTTAGGGTTAGGGTTAGGGTTAGGGTTAGGGTTAGGGTTAGGGTTAGGGTTAGGGTTAGGGTTAGGGTTAGGGTTAGGGTTAGGGTTAGGGTTAGGGTTAGGGTTAGGGTTAGGGTTAGGGTTAGGGTTAGGGTTAGGGTTAGGGTTAGGGTTAGGGTTAGGGTTAGGGTTAGGGTTAGGGTTAGGGTTAGGGTTAGGGTTAGGGTTAGGGTTAGGGTTAGGGTTAGGGTTAGGGTTAGGGTTAGGGTTAGGGTTAGGGTTAGGGTTAGGGTTAGGGTTAGGGTTAGGGTTAGGGTTAGGGTTAGGGTTAGGGTTAGGGTTAGGGTTAGGGTTAGGGTTAGGGTTAGGGTTAGGGTTAGGGTTAGGGTTAGGGTTAGGGTTAGGGTTAGGGTTAGGGTTAGGGTTAGGGTTAGGGTTAGGGTTAGGGTTAGGGTTAGGGTTAGGGTTAGGGTTAGGGTTAGGGTTAGGGTTAGGGTTAGGGTTAGGGTTAGGGTTAGGGTTAGGGTTAGGGTTAGGGTTAGGGTTAGGGTTAGGGTTAGGGTTAGGGTTAGGGTTAGGGTTAGGGTTAGGGTTAGGGTTAGGGTTAGGGTTAGGGTTAGGGTTAGGGTTAGGGTTAGGGTTAGGGTTAGGGTTAGGGTTAGGGTTAGGGTTAGGGTTAGGGTTAGGGTTAGGGTTAGGGTTAGGGTTAGGGTTAGGGTTAGGGTTAGGGTTAGGGTTAGGGTTAGGGTTAGGGTTAGGGTTAGGGTTAGGGTTAGGGTTAGGGTTAGGGTTAGGGTTAGGGTTAGGGTTAGGGTTAGGGTTAGGGTTAGGGTTAGGGTTAGGGTTAGGGTTAGGGTTAGGGTTAGGGTTAGGGTTAGGGTTAGGGTTAGGGTTAGGGTTAGGGTTAGGGTTAGGGTTAGGGTTAGGGTTAGGGTTAGGGTTAGGGTTAGGGTTAGGGTTAGGGTTAGGGTTAGGGTTAGGGTTAGGGTTAGGGTTAGGGTTAGGGTTAGGGTTAGGGTTAGGGTTAGGGTTAGGGTTAGGGTTAGGGTTAGGGTTAGGGTTAGGGTTAGGGTTAGGGTTAGGGTTAGGGTTAGGGTTAGGGTTAGGGTTAGGGTTAGGGTTAGGGTTAGGGTTAGGGTTAGGGTTAGGGTTAGGGTTAGGGTTAGGGTTAGGGTTAGGGTTAGGGTTAGGGTTAGGGTTAGGGTTAGGGTTAGGGTTAGGGTTAGGGTTAGGGTTAGGGTTAGGGTTAGGGTTAGGGTTAGGGTTAGGGTTAGGGTTAGGGTTAGGGTTAGGGTTAGGGTTAGGGTTAGGGTTAGGGTTAGGGTTAGGGTTAGGGTTAGGGTTAGGGTTAGGGTTAGGGTTAGGGTTAGGGTTAGGGTTAGGGTTAGGGTTAGGGTTAGGGTTAGGGTTAGGGTTAGGGTTAGGGTTAGGGTTAGGGTTAGGGTTAGGGTTAGGGTTAGGGTTAGGGTTAGGGTTAGGGTTAGGGTTAGGGTTAGGGTTAGGGTTAGGGTTAGGGTTAGGGTTAGGGTTAGGGTTAGGGTTAGGGTTAGGGTTAGGGTTAGGGTTAGGGTTAGGGTTAGGGTTAGGGTTAGGGTTAGGGTTAGGGTTAGGGTTAGGGTTAGGGTTAGGGTTAGGGTTAGGGTTAGGGTTAGGGTTAGGGTTAGGGTTAGGGTTAGGGTTAGGGTTAGGGTTAGGGTTAGGGTTAGGGTTAGGGTTAGGGTTAGGGTTAGGGTTAGGGTTAGGGTTAGGGTTAGGGTTAGGGTTAGGGTTAGGGTTAGGGTTAGGGTTAGGGTTAGGGTTAGGGTTAGGGTTAGGGTTAGGGTTAGGGTTAGGGTTAGGGTTAGGGTTAGGGTTAGGGTTAGGGTTAGGGTTAGGGTTAGGGTTAGGGTTAGGGTTAGGGTTAGGGTTAGGGTTAGGGTTAGGGTTAGGGTTAGGGTTAGGGTTAGGGTTAGGGTTAGGGTTAGGGTTAGGGTTAGGGTTAGGGTTAGGGTTAGGGTTAGGGTTAGGGTTAGGGTTAGGGTTAGGGTTAGGGTTAGGGTTAGGGTTAGGGTTAGGGTTAGGGTTAGGGTTAGGGTTAGGGTTAGGGTTAGGGTTAGGGTTAGGGTTAGGGTTAGGGTTAGGGTTAGGGTTAGGGTTAGGGTTAGGGTTAGGGTTAGGGTTAGGGTTAGGGTTAGGGTTAGGGTTAGGGTTAGGGTTAGGGTTAGGGTTAGGGTTAGGGTTAGGGTTAGGGTTAGGGTTAGGGTTAGGGTTAGGGTTAGGGTTAGGGTTAGGGTTAGGGTTAGGGTTAGGGTTAGGGTTAGGGTTAGGGTTAGGGTTAGGGTTAGGGTTAGGGTTAGGGTTAGGGTTAGGGTTAGGGTTAGGGTTAGGGTTAGGGTTAGGGTTAGGGTTAGGGTTAGGGTTAGGGTTAGGGTTAGGGTTAGGGTTAGGGTTAGGGTTAGGGTTAGGGTTAGGGTTAGGGTTAGGGTTAGGGTTAGGGTTAGGGTTAGGGTTAGGGTTAGGGTTAGGGTTAGGGTTAGGGTTAGGGTTAGGGTTAGGGTTAGGGTTAGGGTTAGGGTTAGGGTTAGGGTTAGGGTTAGGGTTAGGGTTAGGGTTAGGGTTAGGGTTAGGGTTAGGGTTAGGGTTAGGGTTAGGGTTAGGGTTAGGGTTAGGGTTAGGGTTAGGGTTAGGGTTAGGGTTAGGGTTAGGGTTAGGGTTAGGGTTAGGGTTAGGGTTAGGGTTAGGGTTAGGGTTAGGGTTAGGGTTAGGGTTAGGGTTAGGGTTAGGGTTAGGGTTAGGGTTAGGGTTAGGGTTAGGGTTAGGGTTAGGGTTAGGGTTAGGGTTAGGGTTAGGGTTAGGGTTAGGGTTAGGGTTAGGGTTAGGGTTAGGGTTAGGGTTAGGGTTAGGGTTAGGGTTAGGGTTAGGGTTAGGGTTAGGGTTAGGGTTAGGGTTAGGGTTAGGGTTAGGGTTAGGGTTAGGGTTAGGGTTAGGGTTAGGGTTAGGGTTAGGGTTAGGGTTAGGGTTAGGGTTAGGGTTAGGGTTAGGGTTAGGGTTAGGGTTAGGGTTAGGGTTAGGGTTAGGGTTAGGGTTAGGGTTAGGGTTAGGGTTAGGGTTAGGGTTAGGGTTAGGGTTAGGGTTAGGGTTAGGGTTAGGGTTAGGGTTAGGGTTAGGGTTAGGGTTAGGGTTAGGGTTAGGGTTAGGGTTAGGGTTAGGGTTAGGGTTAGGGTTAGGGTTAGGGTTAGGGTTAGGGTTAGGGTTAGGGTTAGGGTTAGGGTTAGGGTTAGGGTTAGGGTTAGGGTTAGGGTTAGGGTTAGGGTTAGGGTTAGGGTTAGGGTTAGGGTTAGGGTTAGGGTTAGGGTTAGGGTTAGGGTTAGGGTTAGGGTTAGGGTTAGGGTTAGGGTTAGGGTTAGGGTTAGGGTTAGGGTTAGGGTTAGGGTTAGGGTTAGGGTTAGGGTTAGGGTTAGGGTTAGGGTTAGGGTTAGGGTTAGGGTTAGGGTTAGGGTTAGGGTTAGGGTTAGGGTTAGGGTTAGGGTTAGGGTTAGGGTTAGGGTTAGGGTTAGGGTTAGGGTTAGGGTTAGGGTTAGGGTTAGGGTTAGGGTTAGGGTTAGGGTTAGGGTTAGGGTTAGGGTTAGGGTTAGGGTTAGGGTTAGGGTTAGGGTTAGGGTTAGGGTTAGGGTTAGGGTTAGGGTTAGGGTTAGGGTTAGGGTTAGGGTTAGGGTTAGGGTTAGGGTTAGGGTTAGGGTTAGGGTTAGGGTTAGGGTTAGGGTTAGGGTTAGGGTTAGGGTTAGGGTTAGGGTTAGGGTTAGGGTTAGGGTTAGGGTTAGGGTTAGGGTTAGGGTTAGGGTTAGGGTTAGGGTTAGGGTTAGGGTTAGGGTTAGGGTTAGGGTTAGGGTTAGGGTTAGGGTTAGGGTTAGGGTTAGGGTTAGGGTTAGGGTTAGGGTTAGGGTTAGGGTTAGGGTTAGGGTTAGGGTTAGGGTTAGGGTTAGGGTTAGGGTTAGGGTTAGGGTTAGGGTTAGGGTTAGGGTTAGGGTTAGGGTTAGGGTTAGGGTTAGGGTTAGGGTTAGGGTTAGGGTTAGGGTTAGGGTTAGGGTTAGGGTTAGGGTTAGGGTTAGGGTTAGGGTTAGGGTTAGGGTTAGGGTTAGGGTTAGGGTTAGGGTTAGGGTTAGGGTTAGGGTTAGGGTTAGGGTTAGGGTTAGGGTTAGGGTTAGGGTTAGGGTTAGGGTTAGGGTTAGGGTTAGGGTTAGGGTTAGGGTTAGGGTTAGGGTTAGGGTTAGGGTTAGGGTTAGGGTTAGGGTTAGGGTTAGGGTTAGGGTTAGGGTTAGGGTTAGGGTTAGGGTTAGGGTTAGGGTTAGGGTTAGGGTTAGGGTTAGGGTTAGGGTTAGGGTTAGGGTTAGGGTTAGGGTTAGGGTTAGGGTTAGGGTTAGGGTTAGGGTTAGGGTTAGGGTTAGGGTTAGGGTTAGGGTTAGGGTTAGGGTTAGGGTTAGGGTTAGGGTTAGGGTTAGGGTTAGGGTTAGGGTTAGGGTTAGGGTTAGGGTTAGGGTTAGGGTTAGGGTTAGGGTTAGGGTTAGGGTTAGGGTTAGGGTTAGGGTTAGGGTTAGGGTTAGGGTTAGGGTTAGGGTTAGGGTTAGGGTTAGGGTTAGGGTTAGGGTTAGGGTTAGGGTTAGGGTTAGGGTTAGGGTTAGGGTTAGGGTTAGGGTTAGGGTTAGGGTTAGGGTTAGGGTTAGGGTTAGGGTTAGGGTTAGGGTTAGGGTTAGGGTTAGGGTTAGGGTTAGGGTTAGGGTTAGGGTTAGGGTTAGGGTTAGGGTTAGGGTTAGGGTTAGGGTTAGGGTTAGGGTTAGGGTTAGGGTTAGGGTTAGGGTTAGGGTTAGGGTTAGGGTTAGGGTTAGGGTTAGGGTTAGGGTTAGGGTTAGGGTTAGGGTTAGGGTTAGGGTTAGGGTTAGGGTTAGGGTTAGGGTTAGGGTTAGGGTTAGGGTTAGGGTTAGGGTTAGGGTTAGGGTTAGGGTTAGGGTTAGGGTTAGGGTTAGGGTTAGGGTTAGGGTTAGGGTTAGGGTTAGGGTTAGGGTTAGGGTTAGGGTTAGGGTTAGGGTTAGGGTTAGGGTTAGGGTTAGGGTTAGGGTTAGGGTTAGGGTTAGGGTTAGGGTTAGGGTTAGGGTTAGGGTTAGGGTTAGGGTTAGGGTTAGGGTTAGGGTTAGGGTTAGGGTTAGGGTTAGGGTTAGGGTTAGGGTTAGGGTTAGGGTTAGGGTTAGGGTTAGGGTTAGGGTTAGGGTTAGGGTTAGGGTTAGGGTTAGGGTTAGGGTTAGGGTTAGGGTTAGGGTTAGGGTTAGGGTTAGGGTTAGGGTTAGGGTTAGGGTTAGGGTTAGGGTTAGGGTTAGGGTTAGGGTTAGGGTTAGGGTTAGGGTTAGGGTTAGGGTTAGGGTTAGGGTTAGGGTTAGGGTTAGGGTTAGGGTTAGGGTTAGGGTTAGGGTTAGGGTTAGGGTTAGGGTTAGGGTTAGGGTTAGGGTTAGGGTTAGGGTTAGGGTTAGGGTTAGGGTTAGGGTTAGGGTTAGGGTTAGGGTTAGGGTTAGGGTTAGGGTTAGGGTTAGGGTTAGGGTTAGGGTTAGGGTTAGGGTTAGGGTTAGGGTTAGGGTTAGGGTTAGGGTTAGGGTTAGGGTTAGGGTTAGGGTTAGGGTTAGGGTTAGGGTTAGGGTTAGGGTTAGGGTTAGGGTTAGGGTTAGGGTTAGGGTTAGGGTTAGGGTTAGGGTTAGGGTTAGGGTTAGGGTTAGGGTTAGGGTTAGGGTTAGGGTTAGGGTTAGGGTTAGGGTTAGGGTTAGGGTTAGGGTTAGGGTTAGGGTTAGGGTTAGGGTTAGGGTTAGGGTTAGGGTTAGGGTTAGGGTTAGGGTTAGGGTTAGGGTTAGGGTTAGGGTTAGGGTTAGGGTTAGGGTTAGGGTTAGGGTTAGGGTTAGGGTTAGGGTTAGGGTTAGGGTTAGGGTTAGGGTTAGGGTTAGGGTTAGGGTTAGGGTTAGGGTTAGGGTTAGGGTTAGGGTTAGGGTTAGGGTTAGGGTTAGGGTTAGGGTTAGGGTTAGGGTTAGGGTTAGGGTTAGGGTTAGGGTTAGGGTTAGGGTTAGGGTTAGGGTTAGGGTTAGGGTTAGGGTTAGGGTTAGGGTTAGGGTTAGGGTTAGGGTTAGGGTTAGGGTTAGGGTTAGGGTTAGGGTTAGGGTTAGGGTTAGGGTTAGGGTTAGGGTTAGGGTTAGGGTTAGGGTTAGGGTTAGGGTTAGGGTTAGGGTTAGGGTTAGGGTTAGGGTTAGGGTTAGGGTTAGGGTTAGGGTTAGGGTTAGGGTTAGGGTTAGGGTTAGGGTTAGGGTTAGGGTTAGGGTTAGGGTTAGGGTTAGGGTTAGGGTTAGGGTTAGGGTTAGGGTTAGGGTTAGGGTTAGGGTTAGGGTTAGGGTTAGGGTTAGGGTTAGGGTTAGGGTTAGGGTTAGGGTTAGGGTTAGGGTTAGGGTTAGGGTTAGGGTTAGGGTTAGGGTTAGGGTTAGGGTTAGGGTTAGGGTTAGGGTTAGGGTTAGGGTTAGGGTTAGGGTTAGGGTTAGGGTTAGGGTTAGGGTTAGGGTTAGGGTTAGGGTTAGGGTTAGGGTTAGGGTTAGGGTTAGGGTTAGGGTTAGGGTTAGGGTTAGGGTTAGGGTTAGGGTTAGGGTTAGGGTTAGGGTTAGGGTTAGGGTTAGGGTTAGGGTTAGGGTTAGGGTTAGGGTTAGGGTTAGGGTTAGGGTTAGGGTTAGGGTTAGGGTTAGGGTTAGGGTTAGGGTTAGGGTTAGGGTTAGGGTTAGGGTTAGGGTTAGGGTTAGGGTTAGGGTTAGGGTTAGGGTTAGGGTTAGGGTTAGGGTTAGGGTTAGGGTTAGGGTTAGGGTTAGGGTTAGGGTTAGGGTTAGGGTTAGGGTTAGGGTTAGGGTTAGGGTTAGGGTTAGGGTTAGGGTTAGGGTTAGGGTTAGGGTTAGGGTTAGGGTTAGGGTTAGGGTTAGGGTTAGGGTTAGGGTTAGGGTTAGGGTTAGGGTTAGGGTTAGGGTTAGGGTTAGGGTTAGGGTTAGGGTTAGGGTTAGGGTTAGGGTTAGGGTTAGGGTTAGGGTTAGGGTTAGGGTTAGGGTTAGGGTTAGGGTTAGGGTTAGGGTTAGGGTTAGGGTTAGGGTTAGGGTTAGGGTTAGGGTTAGGGTTAGGGTTAGGGTTAGGGTTAGGGTTAGGGTTAGGGTTAGGGTTAGGGTTAGGGTTAGGGTTAGGGTTAGGGTTAGGGTTAGGGTTAGGGTTAGGGTTAGGGTTAGGGTTAGGGTTAGGGTTAGGGTTAGGGTTAGGGTTAGGGTTAGGGTTAGGGTTAGGGTTAGGGTTAGGGTTAGGGTTAGGGTTAGGGTTAGGGTTAGGGTTAGGGTTAGGGTTAGGGTTAGGGTTAGGGTTAGGGTTAGGGTTAGGGTTAGGGTTAGGGTTAGGGTTAGGGTTAGGGTTAGGGTTAGGGTTAGGGTTAGGGTTAGGGTTAGGGTTAGGGTTAGGGTTAGGGTTAGGGTTAGGGTTAGGGTTAGGGTTAGGGTTAGGGTTAGGGTTAGGGTTAGGGTTAGGGTTAGGGTTAGGGTTAGGGTTAGGGTTAGGGTTAGGGTTAGGGTTAGGGTTAGGGTTAGGGTTAGGGTTAGGGTTAGGGTTAGGGTTAGGGTTAGGGTTAGGGTTAGGGTTAGGGTTAGGGTTAGGGTTAGGGTTAGGGTTAGGGTTAGGGTTAGGGTTAGGGTTAGGGTTAGGGTTAGGGTTAGGGTTAGGGTTAGGGTTAGGGTTAGGGTTAGGGTTAGGGTTAGGGTTAGGGTTAGGGTTAGGGTTAGGGTTAGGGTTAGGGTTAGGGTTAGGGTTAGGGTTAGGGTTAGGGTTAGGGTTAGGGTTAGGGTTAGGGTTAGGGTTAGGGTTAGGGTTAGGGTTAGGGTTAGGGTTAGGGTTAGGGTTAGGGTTAGGGTTAGGGTTAGGGTTAGGGTTAGGGTTAGGGTTAGGGTTAGGGTTAGGGTTAGGGTTAGGGTTAGGGTTAGGGTTAGGGTTAGGGTTAGGGTTAGGGTTAGGGTTAGGGTTAGGGTTAGGGTTAGGGTTAGGGTTAGGGTTAGGGTTAGGGTTAGGGTTAGGGTTAGGGTTAGGGTTAGGGTTAGGGTTAGGGTTAGGGTTAGGGTTAGGGTTAGGGTTAGGGTTAGGGTTAGGGTTAGGGTTAGGGTTAGGGTTAGGGTTAGGGTTAGGGTTAGGGTTAGGGTTAGGGTTAGGGTTAGGGTTAGGGTTAGGGTTAGGGTTAGGGTTAGGGTTAGGGTTAGGGTTAGGGTTAGGGTTAGGGTTAGGGTTAGGGTTAGGGTTAGGGTTAGGGTTAGGGTTAGGGTTAGGGTTAGGGTTAGGGTTAGGGTTAGGGTTAGGGTTAGGGTTAGGGTTAGGGTTAGGGTTAGGGTTAGGGTTAGGGTTAGGGTTAGGGTTAGGGTTAGGGTTAGGGTTAGGGTTAGGGTTAGGGTTAGGGTTAGGGTTAGGGTTAGGGTTAGGGTTAGGGTTAGGGTTAGGGTTAGGGTTAGGGTTAGGGTTAGGGTTAGGGTTAGGGTTAGGGTTAGGGTTAGGGTTAGGGTTAGGGTTAGGGTTAGGGTTAGGGTTAGGGTTAGGGTTAGGGTTAGGGTTAGGGTTAGGGTTAGGGTTAGGGTTAGGGTTAGGGTTAGGGTTAGGGTTAGGGTTAGGGTTAGGGTTAGGGTTAGGGTTAGGGTTAGGGTTAGGGTTAGGGTTAGGGTTAGGGTTAGGGTTAGGGTTAGGGTTAGGGTTAGGGTTAGGGTTAGGGTTAGGGTTAGGGTTAGGGTTAGGGTTAGGGTTAGGGTTAGGGTTAGGGTTAGGGTTAGGGTTAGGGTTAGGGTTAGGGTTAGGGTTAGGGTTAGGGTTAGGGTTAGGGTTAGGGTTAGGGTTAGGGTTAGGGTTAGGGTTAGGGTTAGGGTTAGGGTTAGGGTTAGGGTTAGGGTTAGGGTTAGGGTTAGGGTTAGGGTTAGGGTTAGGGTTAGGGTTAGGGTTAGGGTTAGGGTTAGGGTTAGGGTTAGGGTTAGGGTTAGGGTTAGGGTTAGGGTTAGGGTTAGGGTTAGGGTTAGGGTTAGGGTTAGGGTTAGGGTTAGGGTTAGGGTTAGGGTTAGGGTTAGGGTTAGGGTTAGGGTTAGGGTTAGGGTTAGGGTTAGGGTTAGGGTTAGGGTTAGGGTTAGGGTTAGGGTTAGGGTTAGGGTTAGGGTTAGGGTTAGGGTTAGGGTTAGGGTTAGGGTTAGGGTTAGGGTTAGGGTTAGGGTTAGGGTTAGGGTTAGGGTTAGGGTTAGGGTTAGGGTTAGGGTTAGGGTTAGGGTTAGGGTTAGGGTTAGGGTTAGGGTTAGGGTTAGGGTTAGGGTTAGGGTTAGGGTTAGGGTTAGGGTTAGGGTTAGGGTTAGGGTTAGGGTTAGGGTTAGGGTTAGGGTTAGGGTTAGGGTTAGGGTTAGGGTTAGGGTTAGGGTTAGGGTTAGGGTTAGGGTTAGGGTTAGGGTTAGGGTTAGGGTTAGGGTTAGGGTTAGGGTTAGGGTTAGGGTTAGGGTTAGGGTTAGGGTTAGGGTTAGGGTTAGGGTTAGGGTTAGGGTTAGGGTTAGGGTTAGGGTTAGGGTTAGGGTTAGGGTTAGGGTTAGGGTTAGGGTTAGGGTTAGGGTTAGGGTTAGGGTTAGGGTTAGGGTTAGGGTTAGGGTTAGGGTTAGGGTTAGGGTTAGGGTTAGGGTTAGGGTTAGGGTTAGGGTTAGGGTTAGGGTTAGGGTTAGGGTTAGGGTTAGGGTTAGGGTTAGGGTTAGGGTTAGGGTTAGGGTTAGGGTTAGGGTTAGGGTTAGGGTTAGGGTTAGGGTTAGGGTTAGGGTTAGGGTTAGGGTTAGGGTTAGGGTTAGGGTTAGGGTTAGGGTTAGGGTTAGGGTTAGGGTTAGGGTTAGGGTTAGGGTTAGGGTTAGGGTTAGGGTTAGGGTTAGGGTTAGGGTTAGGGTTAGGGTTAGGGTTAGGGTTAGGGTTAGGGTTAGGGTTAGGGTTAGGGTTAGGGTTAGGGTTAGGGTTAGGGTTAGGGTTAGGGTTAGGGTTAGGGTTAGGGTTAGGGTTAGGGTTAGGGTTAGGGTTAGGGTTAGGGTTAGGGTTAGGGTTAGGGTTAGGGTTAGGGTTAGGGTTAGGGTTAGGGTTAGGGTTAGGGTTAGGGTTAGGGTTAGGGTTAGGGTTAGGGTTAGGGTTAGGGTTAGGGTTAGGGTTAGGGTTAGGGTTAGGGTTAGGGTTAGGGTTAGGGTTAGGGTTAGGGTTAGGGTTAGGGTTAGGGTTAGGGTTAGGGTTAGGGTTAGGGTTAGGGTTAGGGTTAGGGTTAGGGTTAGGGTTAGGGTTAGGGTTAGGGTTAGGGTTAGGGTTAGGGTTAGGGTTAGGGTTAGGGTTAGGGTTAGGGTTAGGGTTAGGGTTAGGGTTAGGGTTAGGGTTAGGGTTAGGGTTAGGGTTAGGGTTAGGGTTAGGGTTAGGGTTAGGGTTAGGGTTAGGGTTAGGGTTAGGGTTAGGGTTAGGGTTAGGGTTAGGGTTAGGGTTAGGGTTAGGGTTAGGGTTAGGGTTAGGGTTAGGGTTAGGGTTAGGGTTAGGGTTAGGGTTAGGGTTAGGGTTAGGGTTAGGGTTAGGGTTAGGGTTAGGGTTAGGGTTAGGGTTAGGGTTAGGGTTAGGGTTAGGGTTAGGGTTAGGGTTAGGGTTAGGGTTAGGGTTAGGGTTAGGGTTAGGGTTAGGGTTAGGGTTAGGGTTAGGGTTAGGGTTAGGGTTAGGGTTAGGGTTAGGGTTAGGGTTAGGGTTAGGGTTAGGGTTAGGGTTAGGGTTAGGGTTAGGGTTAGGGTTAGGGTTAGGGTTAGGGTTAGGGTTAGGGTTAGGGTTAGGGTTAGGGTTAGGGTTAGGGTTAGGGTTAGGGTTAGGGTTAGGGTTAGGGTTAGGGTTAGGGTTAGGGTTAGGGTTAGGGTTAGGGTTAGGGTTAGGGTTAGGGTTAGGGTTAGGGTTAGGGTTAGGGTTAGGGTTAGGGTTAGGGTTAGGGTTAGGGTTAGGGTTAGGGTTAGGGTTAGGGTTAGGGTTAGGGTTAGGGTTAGGGTTAGGGTTAGGGTTAGGGTTAGGGTTAGGGTTAGGGTTAGGGTTAGGGTTAGGGTTAGGGTTAGGGTTAGGGTTAGGGTTAGGGTTAGGGTTAGGGTTAGGGTTAGGGTTAGGGTTAGGGTTAGGGTTAGGGTTAGGGTTAGGGTTAGGGTTAGGGTTAGGGTTAGGGTTAGGGTTAGGGTTAGGGTTAGGGTTAGGGTTAGGGTTAGGGTTAGGGTTAGGGTTAGGGTTAGGGTTAGGGTTAGGGTTAGGGTTAGGGTTAGGGTTAGGGTTAGGGTTAGGGTTAGGGTTAGGGTTAGGGTTAGGGTTAGGGTTAGGGTTAGGGTTAGGGTTAGGGTTAGGGTTAGGGTTAGGGTTAGGGTTAGGGTTAGGGTTAGGGTTAGGGTTAGGGTTAGGGTTAGGGTTAGGGTTAGGGTTAGGGTTAGGGTTAGGGTTAGGGTTAGGGTTAGGGTTAGGGTTAGGGTTAGGGTTAGGGTTAGGGTTAGGGTTAGGGTTAGGGTTAGGGTTAGGGTTAGGGTTAGGGTTAGGGTTAGGGTTAGGGTTAGGGTTAGGGTTAGGGTTAGGGTTAGGGTTAGGGTTAGGGTTAGGGTTAGGGTTAGGGTTAGGGTTAGGGTTAGGGTTAGGGTTAGGGTTAGGGTTAGGGTTAGGGTTAGGGTTAGGGTTAGGGTTAGGGTTAGGGTTAGGGTTAGGGTTAGGGTTAGGGTTAGGGTTAGGGTTAGGGTTAGGGTTAGGGTTAGGGTTAGGGTTAGGGTTAGGGTTAGGGTTAGGGTTAGGGTTAGGGTTAGGGTTAGGGTTAGGGTTAGGGTTAGGGTTAGGGTTAGGGTTAGGGTTAGGGTTAGGGTTAGGGTTAGGGTTAGGGTTAGGGTTAGGGTTAGGGTTAGGGTTAGGGTTAGGGTTAGGGTTAGGGTTAGGGTTAGGGTTAGGGTTAGGGTTAGGGTTAGGGTTAGGGTTAGGGTTAGGGTTAGGGTTAGGGTTAGGGTTAGGGTTAGGGTTAGGGTTAGGGTTAGGGTTAGGGTTAGGGTTAGGGTTAGGGTTAGGGTTAGGGTTAGGGTTAGGGTTAGGGTTAGGGTTAGGGTTAGGGTTAGGGTTAGGGTTAGGGTTAGGGTTAGGGTTAGGGTTAGGGTTAGGGTTAGGGTTAGGGTTAGGGTTAGGGTTAGGGTTAGGGTTAGGGTTAGGGTTAGGGTTAGGGTTAGGGTTAGGGTTAGGGTTAGGGTTAGGGTTAGGGTTAGGGTTAGGGTTAGGGTTAGGGTTAGGGTTAGGGTTAGGGTTAGGGTTAGGGTTAGGGTTAGGGTTAGGGTTAGGGTTAGGGTTAGGGTTAGGGTTAGGGTTAGGGTTAGGGTTAGGGTTAGGGTTAGGGTTAGGGTTAGGGTTAGGGTTAGGGTTAGGGTTAGGGTTAGGGTTAGGGTTAGGGTTAGGGTTAGGGTTAGGGTTAGGGTTAGGGTTAGGGTTAGGGTTAGGGTTAGGGTTAGGGTTAGGGTTAGGGTTAGGGTTAGGGTTAGGGTTAGGGTTAGGGTTAGGGTTAGGGTTAGGGTTAGGGTTAGGGTTAGGGTTAGGGTTAGGGTTAGGGTTAGGGTTAGGGTTAGGGTTAGGGTTAGGGTTAGGGTTAGGGTTAGGGTTAGGGTTAGGGTTAGGGTTAGGGTTAGGGTTAGGGTTAGGGTTAGGGTTAGGGTTAGGGTTAGGGTTAGGGTTAGGGTTAGGGTTAGGGTTAGGGTTAGGGTTAGGGTTAGGGTTAGGGTTAGGGTTAGGGTTAGGGTTAGGGTTAGGGTTAGGGTTAGGGTTAGGGTTAGGGTTAGGGTTAGGGTTAGGGTTAGGGTTAGGGTTAGGGTTAGGGTTAGGGTTAGGGTTAGGGTTAGGGTTAGGGTTAGGGTTAGGGTTAGGGTTAGGGTTAGGGTTAGGGTTAGGGTTAGGGTTAGGGTTAGGGTTAGGGTTAGGGTTAGGGTTAGGGTTAGGGTTAGGGTTAGGGTTAGGGTTAGGGTTAGGGTTAGGGTTAGGGTTAGGGTTAGGGTTAGGGTTAGGGTTAGGGTTAGGGTTAGGGTTAGGGTTAGGGTTAGGGTTAGGGTTAGGGTTAGGGTTAGGGTTAGGGTTAGGGTTAGGGTTAGGGTTAGGGTTAGGGTTAGGGTTAGGGTTAGGGTTAGGGTTAGGGTTAGGGTTAGGGTTAGGGTTAGGGTTAGGGTTAGGGTTAGGGTTAGGGTTAGGGTTAGGGTTAGGGTTAGGGTTAGGGTTAGGGTTAGGGTTAGGGTTAGGGTTAGGGTTAGGGTTAGGGTTAGGGTTAGGGTTAGGGTTAGGGTTAGGGTTAGGGTTAGGGTTAGGGTTAGGGTTAGGGTTAGGGTTAGGGTTAGGGTTAGGGTTAGGGTTAGGGTTAGGGTTAGGGTTAGGGTTAGGGTTAGGGTTAGGGTTAGGGTTAGGGTTAGGGTTAGGGTTAGGGTTAGGGTTAGGGTTAGGGTTAGGGTTAGGGTTAGGGTTAGGGTTAGGGTTAGGGTTAGGGTTAGGGTTAGGGTTAGGGTTAGGGTTAGGGTTAGGGTTAGGGTTAGGGTTAGGGTTAGGGTTAGGGTTAGGGTTAGGGTTAGGGTTAGGGTTAGGGTTAGGGTTAGGGTTAGGGTTAGGGTTAGGGTTAGGGTTAGGGTTAGGGTTAGGGTTAGGGTTAGGGTTAGGGTTAGGGTTAGGGTTAGGGTTAGGGTTAGGGTTAGGGTTAGGGTTAGGGTTAGGGTTAGGGTTAGGGTTAGGGTTAGGGTTAGGGTTAGGGTTAGGGTTAGGGTTAGGGTTAGGGTTAGGGTTAGGGTTAGGGTTAGGGTTAGGGTTAGGGTTAGGGTTAGGGTTAGGGTTAGGGTTAGGGTTAGGGTTAGGGTTAGGGTTAGGGTTAGGGTTAGGGTTAGGGTTAGGGTTAGGGTTAGGGTTAGGGTTAGGGTTAGGGTTAGGGTTAGGGTTAGGGTTAGGGTTAGGGTTAGGGTTAGGGTTAGGGTTAGGGTTAGGGTTAGGGTTAGGGTTAGGGTTAGGGTTAGGGTTAGGGTTAGGGTTAGGGTTAGGGTTAGGGTTAGGGTTAGGGTTAGGGTTAGGGTTAGGGTTAGGGTTAGGGTTAGGGTTAGGGTTAGGGTTAGGGTTAGGGTTAGGGTTAGGGTTAGGGTTAGGGTTAGGGTTAGGGTTAGGGTTAGGGTTAGGGTTAGGGTTAGGGTTAGGGTTAGGGTTAGGGTTAGGGTTAGGGTTAGGGTTAGGGTTAGGGTTAGGGTTAGGGTTAGGGTTAGGGTTAGGGTTAGGGTTAGGGTTAGGGTTAGGGTTAGGGTTAGGGTTAGGGTTAGGGTTAGGGTTAGGGTTAGGGTTAGGGTTAGGGTTAGGGTTAGGGTTAGGGTTAGGGTTAGGGTTAGGGTTAGGGTTAGGGTTAGGGTTAGGGTTAGGGTTAGGGTTAGGGTTAGGGTTAGGGTTAGGGTTAGGGTTAGGGTTAGGGTTAGGGTTAGGGTTAGGGTTAGGGTTAGGGTTAGGGTTAGGGTTAGGGTTAGGGTTAGGGTTAGGGTTAGGGTTAGGGTTAGGGTTAGGGTTAGGGTTAGGGTTAGGGTTAGGGTTAGGGTTAGGGTTAGGGTTAGGGTTAGGGTTAGGGTTAGGGTTAGGGTTAGGGTTAGGGTTAGGGTTAGGGTTAGGGTTAGGGTTAGGGTTAGGGTTAGGGTTAGGGTTAGGGTTAGGGTTAGGGTTAGGGTTAGGGTTAGGGTTAGGGTTAGGGTTAGGGTTAGGGTTAGGGTTAGGGTTAGGGTTAGGGTTAGGGTTAGGGTTAGGGTTAGGGTTAGGGTTAGGGTTAGGGTTAGGGTTAGGGTTAGGGTTAGGGTTAGGGTTAGGGTTAGGGTTAGGGTTAGGGTTAGGGTTAGGGTTAGGGTTAGGGTTAGGGTTAGGGTTAGGGTTAGGGTTAGGGTTAGGGTTAGGGTTAGGGTTAGGGTTAGGGTTAGGGTTAGGGTTAGGGTTAGGGTTAGGGTTAGGGTTAGGGTTAGGGTTAGGGTTAGGGTTAGGGTTAGGGTTAGGGTTAGGGTTAGGGTTAGGGTTAGGGTTAGGGTTAGGGTTAGGGTTAGGGTTAGGGTTAGGGTTAGGGTTAGGGTTAGGGTTAGGGTTAGGGTTAGGGTTAGGGTTAGGGTTAGGGTTAGGGTTAGGGTTAGGGTTAGGGTTAGGGTTAGGGTTAGGGTTAGGGTTAGGGTTAGGGTTAGGGTTAGGGTTAGGGTTAGGGTTAGGGTTAGGGTTAGGGTTAGGGTTAGGGTTAGGGTTAGGGTTAGGGTTAGGGTTAGGGTTAGGGTTAGGGTTAGGGTTAGGGTTAGGGTTAGGGTTAGGGTTAGGGTTAGGGTTAGGGTTAGGGTTAGGGTTAGGGTTAGGGTTAGGGTTAGGGTTAGGGTTAGGGTTAGGGTTAGGGTTAGGGTTAGGGTTAGGGTTAGGGTTAGGGTTAGGGTTAGGGTTAGGGTTAGGGTTAGGGTTAGGGTTAGGGTTAGGGTTAGGGTTAGGGTTAGGGTTAGGGTTAGGGTTAGGGTTAGGGTTAGGGTTAGGGTTAGGGTTAGGGTTAGGGTTAGGGTTAGGGTTAGGGTTAGGGTTAGGGTTAGGGTTAGGGTTAGGGTTAGGGTTAGGGTTAGGGTTAGGGTTAGGGTTAGGGTTAGGGTTAGGGTTAGGGTTAGGGTTAGGGTTAGGGTTAGGGTTAGGGTTAGGGTTAGGGTTAGGGTTAGGGTTAGGGTTAGGGTTAGGGTTAGGGTTAGGGTTAGGGTTAGGGTTAGGGTTAGGGTTAGGGTTAGGGTTAGGGTTAGGGTTAGGGTTAGGGTTAGGGTTAGGGTTAGGGTTAGGGTTAGGGTTAGGGTTAGGGTTAGGGTTAGGGTTAGGGTTAGGGTTAGGGTTAGGGTTAGGGTTAGGGTTAGGGTTAGGGTTAGGGTTAGGGTTAGGGTTAGGGTTAGGGTTAGGGTTAGGGTTAGGGTTAGGGTTAGGGTTAGGGTTAGGGTTAGGGTTAGGGTTAGGGTTAGGGTTAGGGTTAGGGTTAGGGTTAGGGTTAGGGTTAGGGTTAGGGTTAGGGTTAGGGTTAGGGTTAGGGTTAGGGTTAGGGTTAGGGTTAGGGTTAGGGTTAGGGTTAGGGTTAGGGTTAGGGTTAGGGTTAGGGTTAGGGTTAGGGTTAGGGTTAGGGTTAGGGTTAGGGTTAGGGTTAGGGTTAGGGTTAGGGTTAGGGTTAGGGTTAGGGTTAGGGTTAGGGTTAGGGTTAGGGTTAGGGTTAGGGTTAGGGTTAGGGTTAGGGTTAGGGTTAGGGTTAGGGTTAGGGTTAGGGTTAGGGTTAGGGTTAGGGTTAGGGTTAGGGTTAGGGTTAGGGTTAGGGTTAGGGTTAGGGTTAGGGTTAGGGTTAGGGTTAGGGTTAGGGTTAGGGTTAGGGTTAGGGTTAGGGTTAGGGTTAGGGTTAGGGTTAGGGTTAGGGTTAGGGTTAGGGTTAGGGTTAGGGTTAGGGTTAGGGTTAGGGTTAGGGTTAGGGTTAGGGTTAGGGTTAGGGTTAGGGTTAGGGTTAGGGTTAGGGTTAGGGTTAGGGTTAGGGTTAGGGTTAGGGTTAGGGTTAGGGTTAGGGTTAGGGTTAGGGTTAGGGTTAGGGTTAGGGTTAGGGTTAGGGTTAGGGTTAGGGTTAGGGTTAGGGTTAGGGTTAGGGTTAGGGTTAGGGTTAGGGTTAGGGTTAGGGTTAGGGTTAGGGTTAGGGTTAGGGTTAGGGTTAGGGTTAGGGTTAGGGTTAGGGTTAGGGTTAGGGTTAGGGTTAGGGTTAGGGTTAGGGTTAGGGTTAGGGTTAGGGTTAGGGTTAGGGTTAGGGTTAGGGTTAGGGTTAGGGTTAGGGTTAGGGTTAGGGTTAGGGTTAGGGTTAGGGTTAGGGTTAGGGTTAGGGTTAGGGTTAGGGTTAGGGTTAGGGTTAGGGTTAGGGTTAGGGTTAGGGTTAGGGTTAGGGTTAGGGTTAGGGTTAGGGTTAGGGTTAGGGTTAGGGTTAGGGTTAGGGTTAGGGTTAGGGTTAGGGTTAGGGTTAGGGTTAGGGTTAGGGTTAGGGTTAGGGTTAGGGTTAGGGTTAGGGTTAGGGTTAGGGTTAGGGTTAGGGTTAGGGTTAGGGTTAGGGTTAGGGTTAGGGTTAGGGTTAGGGTTAGGGTTAGGGTTAGGGTTAGGGTTAGGGTTAGGGTTAGGGTTAGGGTTAGGGTTAGGGTTAGGGTTAGGGTTAGGGTTAGGGTTAGGGTTAGGGTTAGGGTTAGGGTTAGGGTTAGGGTTAGGGTTAGGGTTAGGGTTAGGGTTAGGGTTAGGGTTAGGGTTAGGGTTAGGGTTAGGGTTAGGGTTAGGGTTAGGGTTAGGGTTAGGGTTAGGGTTAGGGTTAGGGTTAGGGTTAGGGTTAGGGTTAGGGTTAGGGTTAGGGTTAGGGTTAGGGTTAGGGTTAGGGTTAGGGTTAGGGTTAGGGTTAGGGTTAGGGTTAGGGTTAGGGTTAGGGTTAGGGTTAGGGTTAGGGTTAGGGTTAGGGTTAGGGTTAGGGTTAGGGTTAGGGTTAGGGTTAGGGTTAGGGTTAGGGTTAGGGTTAGGGTTAGGGTTAGGGTTAGGGTTAGGGTTAGGGTTAGGGTTAGGGTTAGGGTTAGGGTTAGGGTTAGGGTTAGGGTTAGGGTTAGGGTTAGGGTTAGGGTTAGGGTTAGGGTTAGGGTTAGGGTTAGGGTTAGGGTTAGGGTTAGGGTTAGGGTTAGGGTTAGGGTTAGGGTTAGGGTTAGGGTTAGGGTTAGGGTTAGGGTTAGGGTTAGGGTTAGGGTTAGGGTTAGGGTTAGGGTTAGGGTTAGGGTTAGGGTTAGGGTTAGGGTTAGGGTTAGGGTTAGGGTTAGGGTTAGGGTTAGGGTTAGGGTTAGGGTTAGGGTTAGGGTTAGGGTTAGGGTTAGGGTTAGGGTTAGGGTTAGGGTTAGGGTTAGGGTTAGGGTTAGGGTTAGGGTTAGGGTTAGGGTTAGGGTTAGGGTTAGGGTTAGGGTTAGGGTTAGGGTTAGGGTTAGGGTTAGGGTTAGGGTTAGGGTTAGGGTTAGGGTTAGGGTTAGGGTTAGGGTTAGGGTTAGGGTTAGGGTTAGGGTTAGGGTTAGGGTTAGGGTTAGGGTTAGGGTTAGGGTTAGGGTTAGGGTTAGGGTTAGGGTTAGGGTTAGGGTTAGGGTTAGGGTTAGGGTTAGGGTTAGGGTTAGGGTTAGGGTTAGGGTTAGGGTTAGGGTTAGGGTTAGGGTTAGGGTTAGGGTTAGGGTTAGGGTTAGGGTTAGGGTTAGGGTTAGGGTTAGGGTTAGGGTTAGGGTTAGGGTTAGGGTTAGGGTTAGGGTTAGGGTTAGGGTTAGGGTTAGGGTTAGGGTTAGGGTTAGGGTTAGGGTTAGGGTTAGGGTTAGGGTTAGGGTTAGGGTTAGGGTTAGGGTTAGGGTTAGGGTTAGGGTTAGGGTTAGGGTTAGGGTTAGGGTTAGGGTTAGGGTTAGGGTTAGGGTTAGGGTTAGGGTTAGGGTTAGGGTTAGGGTTAGGGTTAGGGTTAGGGTTAGGGTTAGGGTTAGGGTTAGGGTTAGGGTTAGGGTTAGGGTTAGGGTTAGGGTTAGGGTTAGGGTTAGGGTTAGGGTTAGGGTTAGGGTTAGGGTTAGGGTTAGGGTTAGGGTTAGGGTTAGGGTTAGGGTTAGGGTTAGGGTTAGGGTTAGGGTTAGGGTTAGGGTTAGGGTTAGGGTTAGGGTTAGGGTTAGGGTTAGGGTTAGGGTTAGGGTTAGGGTTAGGGTTAGGGTTAGGGTTAGGGTTAGGGTTAGGGTTAGGGTTAGGGTTAGGGTTAGGGTTAGGGTTAGGGTTAGGGTTAGGGTTAGGGTTAGGGTTAGGGTTAGGGTTAGGGTTAGGGTTAGGGTTAGGGTTAGGGTTAGGGTTAGGGTTAGGGTTAGGGTTAGGGTTAGGGTTAGGGTTAGGGTTAGGGTTAGGGTTAGGGTTAGGGTTAGGGTTAGGGTTAGGGTTAGGGTTAGGGTTAGGGTTAGGGTTAGGGTTAGGGTTAGGGTTAGGGTTAGGGTTAGGGTTAGGGTTAGGGTTAGGGTTAGGGTTAGGGTTAGGGTTAGGGTTAGGGTTAGGGTTAGGGTTAGGGTTAGGGTTAGGGTTAGGGTTAGGGTTAGGGTTAGGGTTAGGGTTAGGGTTAGGGTTAGGGTTAGGGTTAGGGTTAGGGTTAGGGTTAGGGTTAGGGTTAGGGTTAGGGTTAGGGTTAGGGTTAGGGTTAGGGTTAGGGTTAGGGTTAGGGTTAGGGTTAGGGTTAGGGTTAGGGTTAGGGTTAGGGTTAGGGTTAGGGTTAGGGTTAGGGTTAGGGTTAGGGTTAGGGTTAGGGTTAGGGTTAGGGTTAGGGTTAGGGTTAGGGTTAGGGTTAGGGTTAGGGTTAGGGTTAGGGTTAGGGTTAGGGTTAGGGTTAGGGTTAGGGTTAGGGTTAGGGTTAGGGTTAGGGTTAGGGTTAGGGTTAGGGTTAGGGTTAGGGTTAGGGTTAGGGTTAGGGTTAGGGTTAGGGTTAGGGTTAGGGTTAGGGTTAGGGTTAGGGTTAGGGTTAGGGTTAGGGTTAGGGTTAGGGTTAGGGTTAGGGTTAGGGTTAGGGTTAGGGTTAGGGTTAGGGTTAGGGTTAGGGTTAGGGTTAGGGTTAGGGTTAGGGTTAGGGTTAGGGTTAGGGTTAGGGTTAGGGTTAGGGTTAGGGTTAGGGTTAGGGTTAGGGTTAGGGTTAGGGTTAGGGTTAGGGTTAGGGTTAGGGTTAGGGTTAGGGTTAGGGTTAGGGTTAGGGTTAGGGTTAGGGTTAGGGTTAGGGTTAGGGTTAGGGTTAGGGTTAGGGTTAGGGTTAGGGTTAGGGTTAGGGTTAGGGTTAGGGTTAGGGTTAGGGTTAGGGTTAGGGTTAGGGTTAGGGTTAGGGTTAGGGTTAGGGTTAGGGTTAGGGTTAGGGTTAGGGTTAGGGTTAGGGTTAGGGTTAGGGTTAGGGTTAGGGTTAGGGTTAGGGTTAGGGTTAGGGTTAGGGTTAGGGTTAGGGTTAGGGTTAGGGTTAGGGTTAGGGTTAGGGTTAGGGTTAGGGTTAGGGTTAGGGTTAGGGTTAGGGTTAGGGTTAGGGTTAGGGTTAGGGTTAGGGTTAGGGTTAGGGTTAGGGTTAGGGTTAGGGTTAGGGTTAGGGTTAGGGTTAGGGTTAGGGTTAGGGTTAGGGTTAGGGTTAGGGTTAGGGTTAGGGTTAGGGTTAGGGTTAGGGTTAGGGTTAGGGTTAGGGTTAGGGTTAGGGTTAGGGTTAGGGTTAGGGTTAGGGTTAGGGTTAGGGTTAGGGTTAGGGTTAGGGTTAGGGTTAGGGTTAGGGTTAGGGTTAGGGTTAGGGTTAGGGTTAGGGTTAGGGTTAGGGTTAGGGTTAGGGTTAGGGTTAGGGTTAGGGTTAGGGTTAGGGTTAGGGTTAGGGTTAGGGTTAGGGTTAGGGTTAGGGTTAGGGTTAGGGTTAGGGTTAGGGTTAGGGTTAGGGTTAGGGTTAGGGTTAGGGTTAGGGTTAGGGTTAGGGTTAGGGTTAGGGTTAGGGTTAGGGTTAGGGTTAGGGTTAGGGTTAGGGTTAGGGTTAGGGTTAGGGTTAGGGTTAGGGTTAGGGTTAGGGTTAGGGTTAGGGTTAGGGTTAGGGTTAGGGTTAGGGTTAGGGTTAGGGTTAGGGTTAGGGTTAGGGTTAGGGTTAGGGTTAGGGTTAGGGTTAGGGTTAGGGTTAGGGTTAGGGTTAGGGTTAGGGTTAGGGTTAGGGTTAGGGTTAGGGTTAGGGTTAGGGTTAGGGTTAGGGTTAGGGTTAGGGTTAGGGTTAGGGTTAGGGTTAGGGTTAGGGTTAGGGTTAGGGTTAGGGTTAGGGTTAGGGTTAGGGTTAGGGTTAGGGTTAGGGTTAGGGTTAGGGTTAGGGTTAGGGTTAGGGTTAGGGTTAGGGTTAGGGTTAGGGTTAGGGTTAGGGTTAGGGTTAGGGTTAGGGTTAGGGTTAGGGTTAGGGTTAGGGTTAGGGTTAGGGTTAGGGTTAGGGTTAGGGTTAGGGTTAGGGTTAGGGTTAGGGTTAGGGTTAGGGTTAGGGTTAGGGTTAGGGTTAGGGTTAGGGTTAGGGTTAGGGTTAGGGTTAGGGTTAGGGTTAGGGTTAGGGTTAGGGTTAGGGTTAGGGTTAGGGTTAGGGTTAGGGTTAGGGTTAGGGTTAGGGTTAGGGTTAGGGTTAGGGTTAGGGTTAGGGTTAGGGTTAGGGTTAGGGTTAGGGTTAGGGTTAGGGTTAGGGTTAGGGTTAGGGTTAGGGTTAGGGTTAGGGTTAGGGTTAGGGTTAGGGTTAGGGTTAGGGTTAGGGTTAGGGTTAGGGTTAGGGTTAGGGTTAGGGTTAGGGTTAGGGTTAGGGTTAGGGTTAGGGTTAGGGTTAGGGTTAGGGTTAGGGTTAGGGTTAGGGTTAGGGTTAGGGTTAGGGTTAGGGTTAGGGTTAGGGTTAGGGTTAGGGTTAGGGTTAGGGTTAGGGTTAGGGTTAGGGTTAGGGTTAGGGTTAGGGTTAGGGTTAGGGTTAGGGTTAGGGTTAGGGTTAGGGTTAGGGTTAGGGTTAGGGTTAGGGTTAGGGTTAGGGTTAGGGTTAGGGTTAGGGTTAGGGTTAGGGTTAGGGTTAGGGTTAGGGTTAGGGTTAGGGTTAGGGTTAGGGTTAGGGTTAGGGTTAGGGTTAGGGTTAGGGTTAGGGTTAGGGTTAGGGTTAGGGTTAGGGTTAGGGTTAGGGTTAGGGTTAGGGTTAGGGTTAGGGTTAGGGTTAGGGTTAGGGTTAGGGTTAGGGTTAGGGTTAGGGTTAGGGTTAGGGTTAGGGTTAGGGTTAGGGTTAGGGTTAGGGTTAGGGTTAGGGTTAGGGTTAGGGTTAGGGTTAGGGTTAGGGTTAGGGTTAGGGTTAGGGTTAGGGTTAGGGTTAGGGTTAGGGTTAGGGTTAGGGTTAGGGTTAGGGTTAGGGTTAGGGTTAGGGTTAGGGTTAGGGTTAGGGTTAGGGTTAGGGTTAGGGTTAGGGTTAGGGTTAGGGTTAGGGTTAGGGTTAGGGTTAGGGTTAGGGTTAGGGTTAGGGTTAGGGTTAGGGTTAGGGTTAGGGTTAGGGTTAGGGTTAGGGTTAGGGTTAGGGTTAGGGTTAGGGTTAGGGTTAGGGTTAGGGTTAGGGTTAGGGTTAGGGTTAGGGTTAGGGTTAGGGTTAGGGTTAGGGTTAGGGTTAGGGTTAGGGTTAGGGTTAGGGTTAGGGTTAGGGTTAGGGTTAGGGTTAGGGTTAGGGTTAGGGTTAGGGTTAGGGTTAGGGTTAGGGTTAGGGTTAGGGTTAGGGTTAGGGTTAGGGTTAGGGTTAGGGTTAGGGTTAGGGTTAGGGTTAGGGTTAGGGTTAGGGTTAGGGTTAGGGTTAGGGTTAGGGTTAGGGTTAGGGTTAGGGTTAGGGTTAGGGTTAGGGTTAGGGTTAGGGTTAGGGTTAGGGTTAGGGTTAGGGTTAGGGTTAGGGTTAGGGTTAGGGTTAGGGTTAGGGTTAGGGTTAGGGTTAGGGTTAGGGTTAGGGTTAGGGTTAGGGTTAGGGTTAGGGTTAGGGTTAGGGTTAGGGTTAGGGTTAGGGTTAGGGTTAGGGTTAGGGTTAGGGTTAGGGTTAGGGTTAGGGTTAGGGTTAGGGTTAGGGTTAGGGTTAGGGTTAGGGTTAGGGTTAGGGTTAGGGTTAGGGTTAGGGTTAGGGTTAGGGTTAGGGTTAGGGTTAGGGTTAGGGTTAGGGTTAGGGTTAGGGTTAGGGTTAGGGTTAGGGTTAGGGTTAGGGTTAGGGTTAGGGTTAGGGTTAGGGTTAGGGTTAGGGTTAGGGTTAGGGTTAGGGTTAGGGTTAGGGTTAGGGTTAGGGTTAGGGTTAGGGTTAGGGTTAGGGTTAGGGTTAGGGTTAGGGTTAGGGTTAGGGTTAGGGTTAGGGTTAGGGTTAGGGTTAGGGTTAGGGTTAGGGTTAGGGTTAGGGTTAGGGTTAGGGTTAGGGTTAGGGTTAGGGTTAGGGTTAGGGTTAGGGTTAGGGTTAGGGTTAGGGTTAGGGTTAGGGTTAGGGTTAGGGTTAGGGTTAGGGTTAGGGTTAGGGTTAGGGTTAGGGTTAGGGTTAGGGTTAGGGTTAGGGTTAGGGTTAGGGTTAGGGTTAGGGTTAGGGTTAGGGTTAGGGTTAGGGTTAGGGTTAGGGTTAGGGTTAGGGTTAGGGTTAGGGTTAGGGTTAGGGTTAGGGTTAGGGTTAGGGTTAGGGTTAGGGTTAGGGTTAGGGTTAGGGTTAGGGTTAGGGTTAGGGTTAGGGTTAGGGTTAGGGTTAGGGTTAGGGTTAGGGTTAGGGTTAGGGTTAGGGTTAGGGTTAGGGTTAGGGTTAGGGTTAGGGTTAGGGTTAGGGTTAGGGTTAGGGTTAGGGTTAGGGTTAGGGTTAGGGTTAGGGTTAGGGTTAGGGTTAGGGTTAGGGTTAGGGTTAGGGTTAGGGTTAGGGTTAGGGTTAGGGTTAGGGTTAGGGTTAGGGTTAGGGTTAGGGTTAGGGTTAGGGTTAGGGTTAGGGTTAGGGTTAGGGTTAGGGTTAGGGTTAGGGTTAGGGTTAGGGTTAGGGTTAGGGTTAGGGTTAGGGTTAGGGTTAGGGTTAGGGTTAGGGTTAGGGTTAGGGTTAGGGTTAGGGTTAGGGTTAGGGTTAGGGTTAGGGTTAGGGTTAGGGTTAGGGTTAGGGTTAGGGTTAGGGTTAGGGTTAGGGTTAGGGTTAGGGTTAGGGTTAGGGTTAGGGTTAGGGTTAGGGTTAGGGTTAGGGTTAGGGTTAGGGTTAGGGTTAGGGTTAGGGTTAGGGTTAGGGTTAGGGTTAGGGTTAGGGTTAGGGTTAGGGTTAGGGTTAGGGTTAGGGTTAGGGTTAGGGTTAGGGTTAGGGTTAGGGTTAGGGTTAGGGTTAGGGTTAGGGTTAGGGTTAGGGTTAGGGTTAGGGTTAGGGTTAGGGTTAGGGTTAGGGTTAGGGTTAGGGTTAGGGTTAGGGTTAGGGTTAGGGTTAGGGTTAGGGTTAGGGTTAGGGTTAGGGTTAGGGTTAGGGTTAGGGTTAGGGTTAGGGTTAGGGTTAGGGTTAGGGTTAGGGTTAGGGTTAGGGTTAGGGTTAGGGTTAGGGTTAGGGTTAGGGTTAGGGTTAGGGTTAGGGTTAGGGTTAGGGTTAGGGTTAGGGTTAGGGTTAGGGTTAGGGTTAGGGTTAGGGTTAGGGTTAGGGTTAGGGTTAGGGTTAGGGTTAGGGTTAGGGTTAGGGTTAGGGTTAGGGTTAGGGTTAGGGTTAGGGTTAGGGTTAGGGTTAGGGTTAGGGTTAGGGTTAGGGTTAGGGTTAGGGTTAGGGTTAGGGTTAGGGTTAGGGTTAGGGTTAGGGTTAGGGT
Organism: Heloderma suspectum; assembly: GCF_057233095.1. Classification (NCBI taxonomy): domain Eukaryota; kingdom Metazoa; phylum Chordata; class Lepidosauria; order Squamata; family Helodermatidae; genus Heloderma; species Heloderma suspectum. The sequence goes on along the minus strand of NC_139474.1, from coordinate 31,516 downwards.
TAGGGTTAGGGTTAGGGTTAGGGTTAGGGTTAGGGTTAGGGTTAGGGTTAGGGTTAGGGTTAGGGTTAGGGTTAGGGTTAGGGTTAGGGTTAGGGTTAGGGTTAGGGTTAGGGTTAGGGTTAGGGTTAGGGTTAGGGTTAGGGTTAGGGTTAGGGTTAGGGTTAGGGTTAGGGTTAGGGTTAGGGTTAGGGTTAGGGTTAGGGTTAGGGTTAGGGTTAGGGTTAGGGTTAGGGTTAGGGTTAGGGTTAGGGTTAGGGTTAGGGTTAGGGTTAGGGTTAGGGTTAGGGTTAGGGTTAGGGTTAGGGTTAGGGTTAGGGTTAGGGTTAGGGTTAGGGTTAGGGTTAGGGTTAGGGTTAGGGTTAGGGTTAGGGTTAGGGTTAGGGTTAGGGTTAGGGTTAGGGTTAGGGTTAGGGTTAGGGTTAGGGTTAGGGTTAGGGTTAGGGTTAGGGTTAGGGTTAGGGTTAGGGTTAGGGTTAGGGTTAGGGTTAGGGTTAGGGTTAGGGTTAGGGTTAGGGTTAGGGTTAGGGTTAGGGTTAGGGTTAGGGTTAGGGTTAGGGTTAGGGTTAGGGTTAGGGTTAGGGTTAGGGTTAGGGTTAGGGTTAGGGTTAGGGTTAGGGTTAGGGTTAGGGTTAGGGTTAGGGTTAGGGTTAGGGTTAGGGTTAGGGTTAGGGTTAGGGTTAGGGTTAGGGTTAGGGTTAGGGTTAGGGTTAGGGTTAGGGTTAGGGTTAGGGTTAGGGTTAGGGTTAGGGTTAGGGTTAGGGTTAGGGTTAGGGTTAGGGTTAGGGTTAGGGTTAGGGTTAGGGTTAGGGTTAGGGTTAGGGTTAGGGTTAGGGTTAGGGTTAGGGTTAGGGTTAGGGTTAGGGTTAGGGTTAGGGTTAGGGTTAGGGTTAGGGTTAGGGTTAGGGTTAGGGTTAGGGTTAGGGTTAGGGTTAGGGTTAGGGTTAGGGTTAGGGTTAGGGTTAGGGTTAGGGTTAGGGTTAGGGTTAGGGTTAGGGTTAGGGTTAGGGTTAGGGTTAGGGTTAGGGTTAGGGTTAGGGTTAGGGTTAGGGTTAGGGTTAGGGTTAGGGTTAGGGTTAGGGTTAGGGTTAGGGTTAGGGTTAGGGTTAGGGTTAGGGTTAGGGTTAGGGTTAGGGTTAGGGTTAGGGTTAGGGTTAGGGTTAGGGTTAGGGTTAGGGTTAGGGTTAGGGTTAGGGTTAGGGTTAGGGTTAGGGTTAGGGTTAGGGTTAGGGTTAGGGTTAGGGTTAGGGTTAGGGTTAGGGTTAGGGTTAGGGTTAGGGTTAGGGTTAGGGTTAGGGTTAGGGTTAGGGTTAGGGTTAGGGTTAGGGTTAGGGTTAGGGTTAGGGTTAGGGTTAGGGTTAGGGTTAGGGTTAGGGTTAGGGTTAGGGTTAGGGTTAGGGTTAGGGTTAGGGTTAGGGTTAGGGTTAGGGTTAGGGTTAGGGTTAGGGTTAGGGTTAGGGTTAGGGTTAGGGTTAGGGTTAGGGTTAGGGTTAGGGTTAGGGTTAGGGTTAGGGTTAGGGTTAGGGTTAGGGTTAGGGTTAGGGTTAGGGTTAGGGTTAGGGTTAGGGTTAGGGTTAGGGTTAGGGTTAGGGTTAGGGTTAGGGTTAGGGTTAGGGTTAGGGTTAGGGTTAGGGTTAGGGTTAGGGTTAGGGTTAGGGTTAGGGTTAGGGTTAGGGTTAGGGTTAGGGTTAGGGTTAGGGTTAGGGTTAGGGTTAGGGTTAGGGTTAGGGTTAGGGTTAGGGTTAGGGTTAGGGTTAGGGTTAGGGTTAGGGTTAGGGTTAGGGTTAGGGTTAGGGTTAGGGTTAGGGTTAGGGTTAGGGTTAGGGTTAGGGTTAGGGTTAGGGTTAGGGTTAGGGTTAGGGTTAGGGTTAGGGTTAGGGTTAGGGTTAGGGTTAGGGTTAGGGTTAGGGTTAGGGTTAGGGTTAGGGTTAGGGTTAGGGTTAGGGTTAGGGTTAGGGTTAGGGTTAGGGTTAGGGTTAGGGTTAGGGTTAGGGTTAGGGTTAGGGTTAGGGTTAGGGTTAGGGTTAGGGTTAGGGTTAGGGTTAGGGTTAGGGTTAGGGTTAGGGTTAGGGTTAGGGTTAGGGTTAGGGTTAGGGTTAGGGTTAGGGTTAGGGTTAGGGTTAGGGTTAGGGTTAGGGTTAGGGTTAGGGTTAGGGTTAGGGTTAGGGTTAGGGTTAGGGTTAGGGTTAGGGTTAGGGTTAGGGTTAGGGTTAGGGTTAGGGTTAGGGTTAGGGTTAGGGTTAGGGTTAGGGTTAGGGTTAGGGTTAGGGTTAGGGTTAGGGTTAGGGTTAGGGTTAGGGTTAGGGTTAGGGTTAGGGTTAGGGTTAGGGTTAGGGTTAGGGTTAGGGTTAGGGTTAGGGTTAGGGTTAGGGTTAGGGTTAGGGTTAGGGTTAGGGTTAGGGTTAGGGTTAGGGTTAGGGTTAGGGTTAGGGTTAGGGTTAGGGTTAGGGTTAGGGTTAGGGTTAGGGTTAGGGTTAGGGTTAGGGTTAGGGTTAGGGTTAGGGTTAGGGTTAGGGTTAGGGTTAGGGTTAGGGTTAGGGTTAGGGTTAGGGTTAGGGTTAGGGTTAGGGTTAGGGTTAGGGTTAGGGTTAGGGTTAGGGTTAGGGTTAGGGTTAGGGTTAGGGTTAGGGTTAGGGTTAGGGTTAGGGTTAGGGTTAGGGTTAGGGTTAGGGTTAGGGTTAGGGTTAGGGTTAGGGTTAGGGTTAGGGTTAGGGTTAGGGTTAGGGTTAGGGTTAGGGTTAGGGTTAGGGTTAGGGTTAGGGTTAGGGTTAGGGTTAGGGTTAGGGTTAGGGTTAGGGTTAGGGTTAGGGTTAGGGTTAGGGTTAGGGTTAGGGTTAGGGTTAGGGTTAGGGTTAGGGTTAGGGTTAGGGTTAGGGTTAGGGTTAGGGTTAGGGTTAGGGTTAGGGTTAGGGTTAGGGTTAGGGTTAGGGTTAGGGTTAGGGTTAGGGTTAGGGTTAGGGTTAGGGTTAGGGTTAGGGTTAGGGTTAGGGTTAGGGTTAGGGTTAGGGTTAGGGTTAGGGTTAGGGTTAGGGTTAGGGTTAGGGTTAGGGTTAGGGTTAGGGTTAGGGTTAGGGTTAGGGTTAGGGTTAGGGTTAGGGTTAGGGTTAGGGTTAGGGTTAGGGTTAGGGTTAGGGTTAGGGTTAGGGTTAGGGTTAGGGTTAGGGTTAGGGTTAGGGTTAGGGTTAGGGTTAGGGTTAGGGTTAGGGTTAGGGTTAGGGTTAGGGTTAGGGTTAGGGTTAGGGTTAGGGTTAGGGTTAGGGTTAGGGTTAGGGTTAGGGTTAGGGTTAGGGTTAGGGTTAGGGTTAGGGTTAGGGTTAGGGTTAGGGTTAGGGTTAGGGTTAGGGTTAGGGTTAGGGTTAGGGTTAGGGTTAGGGTTAGGGTTAGGGTTAGGGTTAGGGTTAGGGTTAGGGTTAGGGTTAGGGTTAGGGTTAGGGTTAGGGTTAGGGTTAGGGTTAGGGTTAGGGTTAGGGTTAGGGTTAGGGTTAGGGTTAGGGTTAGGGTTAGGGTTAGGGTTAGGGTTAGGGTTAGGGTTAGGGTTAGGGTTAGGGTTAGGGTTAGGGTTAGGGTTAGGGTTAGGGTTAGGGTTAGGGTTAGGGTTAGGGTTAGGGTTAGGGTTAGGGTTAGGGTTAGGGTTAGGGTTAGGGTTAGGGTTAGGGTTAGGGTTAGGGTTAGGGTTAGGGTTAGGGTTAGGGTTAGGGTTAGGGTTAGGGTTAGGGTTAGGGTTAGGGTTAGGGTTAGGGTTAGGGTTAGGGTTAGGGTTAGGGTTAGGGTTAGGGTTAGGGTTAGGGTTAGGGTTAGGGTTAGGGTTAGGGTTAGGGTTAGGGTTAGGGTTAGGGTTAGGGTTAGGGTTAGGGTTAGGGTTAGGGTTAGGGTTAGGGTTAGGGTTAGGGTTAGGGTTAGGGTTAGGGTTAGGGTTAGGGTTAGGGTTAGGGTTAGGGTTAGGGTTAGGGTTAGGGTTAGGGTTAGGGTTAGGGTTAGGGTTAGGGTTAGGGTTAGGGTTAGGGTTAGGGTTAGGGTTAGGGTTAGGGTTAGGGTTAGGGTTAGGGTTAGGGTTAGGGTTAGGGTTAGGGTTAGGGTTAGGGTTAGGGTTAGGGTTAGGGTTAGGGTTAGGGTTAGGGTTAGGGTTAGGGTTAGGGTTAGGGTTAGGGTTAGGGTTAGGGTTAGGGTTAGGGTTAGGGTTAGGGTTAGGGTTAGGGTTAGGGTTAGGGTTAGGGTTAGGGTTAGGGTTAGGGTTAGGGTTAGGGTTAGGGTTAGGGTTAGGGTTAGGGTTAGGGTTAGGGTTAGGGTTAGGGTTAGGGTTAGGGTTAGGGTTAGGGTTAGGGTTAGGGTTAGGGTTAGGGTTAGGGTTAGGGTTAGGGTTAGGGTTAGGGTTAGGGTTAGGGTTAGGGTTAGGGTTAGGGTTAGGGTTAGGGTTAGGGTTAGGGTTAGGGTTAGGGTTAGGGTTAGGGTTAGGGTTAGGGTTAGGGTTAGGGTTAGGGTTAGGGTTAGGGTTAGGGTTAGGGTTAGGGTTAGGGTTAGGGTTAGGGTTAGGGTTAGGGTTAGGGTTAGGGTTAGGGTTAGGGTTAGGGTTAGGGTTAGGGTTAGGGTTAGGGTTAGGGTTAGGGTTAGGGTTAGGGTTAGGGTTAGGGTTAGGGTTAGGGTTAGGGTTAGGGTTAGGGTTAGGGTTAGGGTTAGGGTTAGGGTTAGGGTTAGGGTTAGGGTTAGGGTTAGGGTTAGGGTTAGGGTTAGGGTTAGGGTTAGGGTTAGGGTTAGGGTTAGGGTTAGGGTTAGGGTTAGGGTTAGGGTTAGGGTTAGGGTTAGGGTTAGGGTTAGGGTTAGGGTTAGGGTTAGGGTTAGGGTTAGGGTTAGGGTTAGGGTTAGGGTTAGGGTTAGGGTTAGGGTTAGGGTTAGGGTTAGGGTTAGGGTTAGGGTTAGGGTTAGGGTTAGGGTTAGGGTTAGGGTTAGGGTTAGGGTTAGGGTTAGGGTTAGGGTTAGGGTTAGGGTTAGGGTTAGGGTTAGGGTTAGGGTTAGGGTTAGGGTTAGGGTTAGGGTTAGGGTTAGGGTTAGGGTTAGGGTTAGGGTTAGGGTTAGGGTTAGGGTTAGGGTTAGGGTTAGGGTTAGGGTTAGGGTTAGGGTTAGGGTTAGGGTTAGGGTTAGGGTTAGGGTTAGGGTTAGGGTTAGGGTTAGGGTTAGGGTTAGGGTTAGGGTTAGGGTTAGGGTTAGGGTTAGGGTTAGGGTTAGGGTTAGGGTTAGGGTTAGGGTTAGGGTTAGGGTTAGGGTTAGGGTTAGGGTTAGGGTTAGGGTTAGGGTTAGGGTTAGGGTTAGGGTTAGGGTTAGGGTTAGGGTTAGGGTTAGGGTTAGGGTTAGGGTTAGGGTTAGGGTTAGGGTTAGGGTTAGGGTTAGGGTTAGGGTTAGGGTTAGGGTTAGGGTTAGGGTTAGGGTTAGGGTTAGGGTTAGGGTTAGGGTTAGGGTTAGGGTTAGGGTTAGGGTTAGGGTTAGGGTTAGGGTTAGGGTTAGGGTTAGGGTTAGGGTTAGGGTTAGGGTTAGGGTTAGGGTTAGGGTTAGGGTTAGGGTTAGGGTTAGGGTTAGGGTTAGGGTTAGGGTTAGGGTTAGGGTTAGGGTTAGGGTTAGGGTTAGGGTTAGGGTTAGGGTTAGGGTTAGGGTTAGGGTTAGGGTTAGGGTTAGGGTTAGGGTTAGGGTTAGGGTTAGGGTTAGGGTTAGGGTTAGGGTTAGGGTTAGGGTTAGGGTTAGGGTTAGGGTTAGGGTTAGGGTTAGGGTTAGGGTTAGGGTTAGGGTTAGGGTTAGGGTTAGGGTTAGGGTTAGGGTTAGGGTTAGGGTTAGGGTTAGGGTTAGGGTTAGGGTTAGGGTTAGGGTTAGGGTTAGGGTTAGGGTTAGGGTTAGGGTTAGGGTTAGGGTTAGGGTTAGGGTTAGGGTTAGGGTTAGGGTTAGGGTTAGGGTTAGGGTTAGGGTTAGGGTTAGGGTTAGGGTTAGGGTTAGGGTTAGGGTTAGGGTTAGGGTTAGGGTTAGGGTTAGGGTTAGGGTTAGGGTTAGGGTTAGGGTTAGGGTTAGGGTTAGGGTTAGGGTTAGGGTTAGGGTTAGGGTTAGGGTTAGGGTTAGGGTTAGGGTTAGGGTTAGGGTTAGGGTTAGGGTTAGGGTTAGGGTTAGGGTTAGGGTTAGGGTTAGGGTTAGGGTTAGGGTTAGGGTTAGGGTTAGGGTTAGGGTTAGGGTTAGGGTTAGGGTTAGGGTTAGGGTTAGGGTTAGGGTTAGGGTTAGGGTTAGGGTTAGGGTTAGGGTTAGGGTTAGGGTTAGGGTTAGGGTTAGGGTTAGGGTTAGGGTTAGGGTTAGGGTTAGGGTTAGGGTTAGGGTTAGGGTTAGGGTTAGGGTTAGGGTTAGGGTTAGGGTTAGGGTTAGGGTTAGGGTTAGGGTTAGGGTTAGGGTTAGGGTTAGGGTTAGGGTTAGGGTTAGGGTTAGGGTTAGGGTTAGGGTTAGGGTTAGGGTTAGGGTTAGGGTTAGGGTTAGGGTTAGGGTTAGGGTTAGGGTTAGGGTTAGGGTTAGGGTTAGGGTTAGGGTTAGGGTTAGGGTTAGGGTTAGGGTTAGGGTTAGGGTTAGGGTTAGGGTTAGGGTTAGGGTTAGGGTTAGGGTTAGGGTTAGGGTTAGGGTTAGGGTTAGGGTTAGGGTTAGGGTTAGGGTTAGGGTTAGGGTTAGGGTTAGGGTTAGGGTTAGGGTTAGGGTTAGGGTTAGGGTTAGGGTTAGGGTTAGGGTTAGGGTTAGGGTTAGGGTTAGGGTTAGGGTTAGGGTTAGGGTTAGGGTTAGGGTTAGGGTTAGGGTTAGGGTTAGGGTTAGGGTTAGGGTTAGGGTTAGGGTTAGGGTTAGGGTTAGGGTTAGGGTTAGGGTTAGGGTTAGGGTTAGGGTTAGGGTTAGGGTTAGGGTTAGGGTTAGGGTTAGGGTTAGGGTTAGGGTTAGGGTTAGGGTTAGGGTTAGGGTTAGGGTTAGGGTTAGGGTTAGGGTTAGGGTTAGGGTTAGGGTTAGGGTTAGGGTTAGGGTTAGGGTTAGGGTTAGGGTTAGGGTTAGGGTTAGGGTTAGGGTTAGGGTTAGGGTTAGGGTTAGGGTTAGGGTTAGGGTTAGGGTTAGGGTTAGGGTTAGGGTTAGGGTTAGGGTTAGGGTTAGGGTTAGGGTTAGGGTTAGGGTTAGGGTTAGGGTTAGGGTTAGGGTTAGGGTTAGGGTTAGGGTTAGGGTTAGGGTTAGGGTTAGGGTTAGGGTTAGGGTTAGGGTTAGGGTTAGGGTTAGGGTTAGGGTTAGGGTTAGGGTTAGGGTTAGGGTTAGGGTTAGGGTTAGGGTTAGGGTTAGGGTTAGGGTTAGGGTTAGGGTTAGGGTTAGGGTTAGGGTTAGGGTTAGGGTTAGGGTTAGGGTTAGGGTTAGGGTTAGGGTTAGGGTTAGGGTTAGGGTTAGGGTTAGGGTTAGGGTTAGGGTTAGGGTTAGGGTTAGGGTTAGGGTTAGGGTTAGGGTTAGGGTTAGGGTTAGGGTTAGGGTTAGGGTTAGGGTTAGGGTTAGGGTTAGGGTTAGGGTTAGGGTTAGGGTTAGGGTTAGGGTTAGGGTTAGGGTTAGGGTTAGGGTTAGGGTTAGGGTTAGGGTTAGGGTTAGGGTTAGGGTTAGGGTTAGGGTTAGGGTTAGGGTTAGGGTTAGGGTTAGGGTTAGGGTTAGGGTTAGGGTTAGGGTTAGGGTTAGGGTTAGGGTTAGGGTTAGGGTTAGGGTTAGGGTTAGGGTTAGGGTTAGGGTTAGGGTTAGGGTTAGGGTTAGGGTTAGGGTTAGGGTTAGGGTTAGGGTTAGGGTTAGGGTTAGGGTTAGGGTTAGGGTTAGGGTTAGGGTTAGGGTTAGGGTTAGGGTTAGGGTTAGGGTTAGGGTTAGGGTTAGGGTTAGGGTTAGGGTTAGGGTTAGGGTTAGGGTTAGGGTTAGGGTTAGGGTTAGGGTTAGGGTTAGGGTTAGGGTTAGGGTTAGGGTTAGGGTTAGGGTTAGGGTTAGGGTTAGGGTTAGGGTTAGGGTTAGGGTTAGGGTTAGGGTTAGGGTTAGGGTTAGGGTTAGGGTTAGGGTTAGGGTTAGGGTTAGGGTTAGGGTTAGGGTTAGGGTTAGGGTTAGGGTTAGGGTTAGGGTTAGGGTTAGGGTTAGGGTTAGGGTTAGGGTTAGGGTTAGGGTTAGGGTTAGGGTTAGGGTTAGGGTTAGGGTTAGGGTTAGGGTTAGGGTTAGGGTTAGGGTTAGGGTTAGGGTTAGGGTTAGGGTTAGGGTTAGGGTTAGGGTTAGGGTTAGGGTTAGGGTTAGGGTTAGGGTTAGGGTTAGGGTTAGGGTTAGGGTTAGGGTTAGGGTTAGGGTTAGGGTTAGGGTTAGGGTTAGGGTTAGGGTTAGGGTTAGGGTTAGGGTTAGGGTTAGGGTTAGGGTTAGGGTTAGGGTTAGGGTTAGGGTTAGGGTTAGGGTTAGGGTTAGGGTTAGGGTTAGGGTTAGGGTTAGGGTTAGGGTTAGGGTTAGGGTTAGGGTTAGGGTTAGGGTTAGGGTTAGGGTTAGGGTTAGGGTTAGGGTTAGGGTTAGGGTTAGGGTTAGGGTTAGGGTTAGGGTTAGGGTTAGGGTTAGGGTTAGGGTTAGGGTTAGGGTTAGGGTTAGGGTTAGGGTTAGGGTTAGGGTTAGGGTTAGGGTTAGGGTTAGGGTTAGGGTTAGGGTTAGGGTTAGGGTTAGGGTTAGGGTTAGGGTTAGGGTTAGGGTTAGGGTTAGGGTTAGGGTTAGGGTTAGGGTTAGGGTTAGGGTTAGGGTTAGGGTTAGGGTTAGGGTTAGGGTTAGGGTTAGGGTTAGGGTTAGGGTTAGGGTTAGGGTTAGGGTTAGGGTTAGGGTTAGGGTTAGGGTTAGGGTTAGGGTTAGGGTTAGGGTTAGGGTTAGGGTTAGGGTTAGGGTTAGGGTTAGGGTTAGGGTTAGGGTTAGGGTTAGGGTTAGGGTTAGGGTTAGGGTTAGGGTTAGGGTTAGGGTTAGGGTTAGGGTTAGGGTTAGGGTTAGGGTTAGGGTTAGGGTTAGGGTTAGGGTTAGGGTTAGGGTTAGGGTTAGGGTTAGGGTTAGGGTTAGGGTTAGGGTTAGGGTTAGGGTTAGGGTTAGGGTTAGGGTTAGGGTTAGGGTTAGGGTTAGGGTTAGGGTTAGGGTTAGGGTTAGGGTTAGGGTTAGGGTTAGGGTTAGGGTTAGGGTTAGGGTTAGGGTTAGGGTTAGGGTTAGGGTTAGGGTTAGGGTTAGGGTTAGGGTTAGGGTTAGGGTTAGGGTTAGGGTTAGGGTTAGGGTTAGGGTTAGGGTTAGGGTTAGGGTTAGGGTTAGGGTTAGGGTTAGGGTTAGGGTTAGGGTTAGGGTTAGGGTTAGGGTTAGGGTTAGGGTTAGGGTTAGGGTTAGGGTTAGGGTTAGGGTTAGGGTTAGGGTTAGGGTTAGGGTTAGGGTTAGGGTTAGGGTTAGGGTTAGGGTTAGGGTTAGGGTTAGGGTTAGGGTTAGGGTTAGGGTTAGGGTTAGGGTTAGGGTTAGGGTTAGGGTTAGGGTTAGGGTTAGGGTTAGGGTTAGGGTTAGGGTTAGGGTTAGGGTTAGGGTTAGGGTTAGGGTTAGGGTTAGGGTTAGGGTTAGGGTTAGGGTTAGGGTTAGGGTTAGGGTTAGGGTTAGGGTTAGGGTTAGGGTTAGGGTTAGGGTTAGGGTTAGGGTTAGGGTTAGGGTTAGGGTTAGGGTTAGGGTTAGGGTTAGGGTTAGGGTTAGGGTTAGGGTTAGGGTTAGGGTTAGGGTTAGGGTTAGGGTTAGGGTTAGGGTTAGGGTTAGGGTTAGGGTTAGGGTTAGGGTTAGGGTTAGGGTTAGGGTTAGGGTTAGGGTTAGGGTTAGGGTTAGGGTTAGGGTTAGGGTTAGGGTTAGGGTTAGGGTTAGGGTTAGGGTTAGGGTTAGGGTTAGGGTTAGGGTTAGGGTTAGGGTTAGGGTTAGGGTTAGGGTTAGGGTTAGGGTTAGGGTTAGGGTTAGGGTTAGGGTTAGGGTTAGGGTTAGGGTTAGGGTTAGGGTTAGGGTTAGGGTTAGGGTTAGGGTTAGGGTTAGGGTTAGGGTTAGGGTTAGGGTTAGGGTTAGGGTTAGGGTTAGGGTTAGGGTTAGGGTTAGGGTTAGGGTTAGGGTTAGGGTTAGGGTTAGGGTTAGGGTTAGGGTTAGGGTTAGGGTTAGGGTTAGGGTTAGGGTTAGGGTTAGGGTTAGGGTTAGGGTTAGGGTTAGGGTTAGGGTTAGGGTTAGGGTTAGGGTTAGGGTTAGGGTTAGGGTTAGGGTTAGGGTTAGGGTTAGGGTTAGGGTTAGGGTTAGGGTTAGGGTTAGGGTTAGGGTTAGGGTTAGGGTTAGGGTTAGGGTTAGGGTTAGGGTTAGGGTTAGGGTTAGGGTTAGGGTTAGGGTTAGGGTTAGGGTTAGGGTTAGGGTTAGGGTTAGGGTTAGGGTTAGGGTTAGGGTTAGGGTTAGGGTTAGGGTTAGGGTTAGGGTTAGGGTTAGGGTTAGGGTTAGGGTTAGGGTTAGGGTTAGGGTTAGGGTTAGGGTTAGGGTTAGGGTTAGGGTTAGGGTTAGGGTTAGGGTTAGGGTTAGGGTTAGGGTTAGGGTTAGGGTTAGGGTTAGGGTTAGGGTTAGGGTTAGGGTTAGGGTTAGGGTTAGGGTTAGGGTTAGGGTTAGGGTTAGGGTTAGGGTTAGGGTTAGGGTTAGGGTTAGGGTTAGGGTTAGGGTTAGGGTTAGGGTTAGGGTTAGGGTTAGGGTTAGGGTTAGGGTTAGGGTTAGGGTTAGGGTTAGGGTTAGGGTTAGGGTTAGGGTTAGGGTTAGGGTTAGGGTTAGGGTTAGGGTTAGGGTTAGGGTTAGGGTTAGGGTTAGGGTTAGGGTTAGGGTTAGGGTTAGGGTTAGGGTTAGGGTTAGGGTTAGGGTTAGGGTTAGGGTTAGGGTTAGGGTTAGGGTTAGGGTTAGGGTTAGGGTTAGGGTTAGGGTTAGGGTTAGGGTTAGGGTTAGGGTTAGGGTTAGGGTTAGGGTTAGGGTTAGGGTTAGGGTTAGGGTTAGGGTTAGGGTTAGGGTTAGGGTTAGGGTTAGGGTTAGGGTTAGGGTTAGGGTTAGGGTTAGGGTTAGGGTTAGGGTTAGGGTTAGGGTTAGGGTTAGGGTTAGGGTTAGGGTTAGGGTTAGGGTTAGGGTTAGGGTTAGGGTTAGGGTTAGGGTTAGGGTTAGGGTTAGGGTTAGGGTTAGGGTTAGGGTTAGGGTTAGGGTTAGGGTTAGGGTTAGGGTTAGGGTTAGGGTTAGGGTTAGGGTTAGGGTTAGGGTTAGGGTTAGGGTTAGGGTTAGGGTTAGGGTTAGGGTTAGGGTTAGGGTTAGGGTTAGGGTTAGGGTTAGGGTTAGGGTTAGGGTTAGGGTTAGGGTTAGGGTTAGGGTTAGGGTTAGGGTTAGGGTTAGGGTTAGGGTTAGGGTTAGGGTTAGGGTTAGGGTTAGGGTTAGGGTTAGGGTTAGGGTTAGGGTTAGGGTTAGGGTTAGGGTTAGGGTTAGGGTTAGGGTTAGGGTTAGGGTTAGGGTTAGGGTTAGGGTTAGGGTTAGGGTTAGGGTTAGGGTTAGGGTTAGGGTTAGGGTTAGGGTTAGGGTTAGGGTTAGGGTTAGGGTTAGGGTTAGGGTTAGGGTTAGGGTTAGGGTTAGGGTTAGGGTTAGGGTTAGGGTTAGGGTTAGGGTTAGGGTTAGGGTTAGGGTTAGGGTTAGGGTTAGGGTTAGGGTTAGGGTTAGGGTTAGGGTTAGGGTTAGGGTTAGGGTTAGGGTTAGGGTTAGGGTTAGGGTTAGGGTTAGGGTTAGGGTTAGGGTTAGGGTTAGGGTTAGGGTTAGGGTTAGGGTTAGGGTTAGGGTTAGGGTTAGGGTTAGGGTTAGGGTTAGGGTTAGGGTTAGGGTTAGGGTTAGGGTTAGGGTTAGGGTTAGGGTTAGGGTTAGGGTTAGGGTTAGGGTTAGGGTTAGGGTTAGGGTTAGGGTTAGGGTTAGGGTTAGGGTTAGGGTTAGGGTTAGGGTTAGGGTTAGGGTTAGGGTTAGGGTTAGGGTTAGGGTTAGGGTTAGGGTTAGGGTTAGGGTTAGGGTTAGGGTTAGGGTTAGGGTTAGGGTTAGGGTTAGGGTTAGGGTTAGGGTTAGGGTTAGGGTTAGGGTTAGGGTTAGGGTTAGGGTTAGGGTTAGGGTTAGGGTTAGGGTTAGGGTTAGGGTTAGGGTTAGGGTTAGGGTTAGGGTTAGGGTTAGGGTTAGGGTTAGGGTTAGGGTTAGGGTTAGGGTTAGGGTTAGGGTTAGGGTTAGGGTTAGGGTTAGGGTTAGGGTTAGGGTTAGGGTTAGGGTTAGGGTTAGGGTTAGGGTTAGGGTTAGGGTTAGGGTTAGGGTTAGGGTTAGGGTTAGGGTTAGGGTTAGGGTTAGGGTTAGGGTTAGGGTTAGGGTTAGGGTTAGGGTTAGGGTTAGGGTTAGGGTTAGGGTTAGGGTTAGGGTTAGGGTTAGGGTTAGGGTTAGGGTTAGGGTTAGGGTTAGGGTTAGGGTTAGGGTTAGGGTTAGGGTTAGGGTTAGGGTTAGGGTTAGGGTTAGGGTTAGGGTTAGGGTTAGGGTTAGGGTTAGGGTTAGGGTTAGGGTTAGGGTTAGGGTTAGGGTTAGGGTTAGGGTTAGGGTTAGGGTTAGGGTTAGGGTTAGGGTTAGGGTTAGGGTTAGGGTTAGGGTTAGGGTTAGGGTTAGGGTTAGGGTTAGGGTTAGGGTTAGGGTTAGGGTTAGGGTTAGGGTTAGGGTTAGGGTTAGGGTTAGGGTTAGGGTTAGGGTTAGGGTTAGGGTTAGGGTTAGGGTTAGGGTTAGGGTTAGGGTTAGGGTTAGGGTTAGGGTTAGGGTTAGGGTTAGGGTTAGGGTTAGGGTTAGGGTTAGGGTTAGGGTTAGGGTTAGGGTTAGGGTTAGGGTTAGGGTTAGGGTTAGGGTTAGGGTTAGGGTTAGGGTTAGGGTTAGGGTTAGGGTTAGGGTTAGGGTTAGGGTTAGGGTTAGGGTTAGGGTTAGGGTTAGGGTTAGGGTTAGGGTTAGGGTTAGGGTTAGGGTTAGGGTTAGGGTTAGGGTTAGGGTTAGGGTTAGGGTTAGGGTTAGGGTTAGGGTTAGGGTTAGGGTTAGGGTTAGGGTTAGGGTTAGGGTTAGGGTTAGGGTTAGGGTTAGGGTTAGGGTTAGGGTTAGGGTTAGGGTTAGGGTTAGGGTTAGGGTTAGGGTTAGGGTTAGGGTTAGGGTTAGGGTTAGGGTTAGGGTTAGGGTTAGGGTTAGGGTTAGGGTTAGGGTTAGGGTTAGGGTTAGGGTTAGGGTTAGGGTTAGGGTTAGGGTTAGGGTTAGGGTTAGGGTTAGGGTTAGGGTTAGGGTTAGGGTTAGGGTTAGGGTTAGGGTTAGGGTTAGGGTTAGGGTTAGGGTTAGGGTTAGGGTTAGGGTTAGGGTTAGGGTTAGGGTTAGGGTTAGGGTTAGGGTTAGGGTTAGGGTTAGGGTTAGGGTTAGGGTTAGGGTTAGGGTTAGGGTTAGGGTTAGGGTTAGGGTTAGGGTTAGGGTTAGGGTTAGGGTTAGGGTTAGGGTTAGGGTTAGGGTTAGGGTTAGGGTTAGGGTTAGGGTTAGGGTTAGGGTTAGGGTTAGGGTTAGGGTTAGGGTTAGGGTTAGGGTTAGGGTTAGGGTTAGGGTTAGGGTTAGGGTTAGGGTTAGGGTTAGGGTTAGGGTTAGGGTTAGGGTTAGGGTTAGGGTTAGGGTTAGGGTTAGGGTTAGGGTTAGGGTTAGGGTTAGGGTTAGGGTTAGGGTTAGGGTTAGGGTTAGGGTTAGGGTTAGGGTTAGGGTTAGGGTTAGGGTTAGGGTTAGGGTTAGGGTTAGGGTTAGGGTTAGGGTTAGGGTTAGGGTTAGGGTTAGGGTTAGGGTTAGGGTTAGGGTTAGGGTTAGGGTTAGGGTTAGGGTTAGGGTTAGGGTTAGGGTTAGGGTTAGGGTTAGGGTTAGGGTTAGGGTTAGGGTTAGGGTTAGGGTTAGGGTTAGGGTTAGGGTTAGGGTTAGGGTTAGGGTTAGGGTTAGGGTTAGGGTTAGGGTTAGGGTTAGGGTTAGGGTTAGGGTTAGGGTTAGGGTTAGGGTTAGGGTTAGGGTTAGGGTTAGGGTTAGGGTTAGGGTTAGGGTTAGGGTTAGGGTTAGGGTTAGGGTTAGGGTTAGGGTTAGGGTTAGGGTTAGGGTTAGGGTTAGGGTTAGGGTTAGGGTTAGGGTTAGGGTTAGGGTTAGGGTTAGGGTTAGGGTTAGGGTTAGGGTTAGGGTTAGGGTTAGGGTTAGGGTTAGGGTTAGGGTTAGGGTTAGGGTTAGGGTTAGGGTTAGGGTTAGGGTTAGGGTTAGGGTTAGGGTTAGGGTTAGGGTTAGGGTTAGGGTTAGGGTTAGGGTTAGGGTTAGGGTTAGGGTTAGGGTTAGGGTTAGGGTTAGGGTTAGGGTTAGGGTTAGGGTTAGGGTTAGGGTTAGGGTTAGGGTTAGGGTTAGGGTTAGGGTTAGGGTTAGGGTTAGGGTTAGGGTTAGGGTTAGGGTTAGGGTTAGGGTTAGGGTTAGGGTTAGGGTTAGGGTTAGGGTTAGGGTTAGGGTTAGGGTTAGGGTTAGGGTTAGGGTTAGGGTTAGGGTTAGGGTTAGGGTTAGGGTTAGGGTTAGGGTTAGGGTTAGGGTTAGGGTTAGGGTTAGGGTTAGGGTTAGGGTTAGGGTTAGGGTTAGGGTTAGGGTTAGGGTTAGGGTTAGGGTTAGGGTTAGGGTTAGGGTTAGGGTTAGGGTTAGGGTTAGGGTTAGGGTTAGGGTTAGGGTTAGGGTTAGGGTTAGGGTTAGGGTTAGGGTTAGGGTTAGGGTTAGGGTTAGGGTTAGGGTTAGGGTTAGGGTTAGGGTTAGGGTTAGGGTTAGGGTTAGGGTTAGGGTTAGGGTTAGGGTTAGGGTTAGGGTTAGGGTTAGGGTTAGGGTTAGGGTTAGGGTTAGGGTTAGGGTTAGGGTTAGGGTTAGGGTTAGGGTTAGGGTTAGGGTTAGGGTTAGGGTTAGGGTTAGGGTTAGGGTTAGGGTTAGGGTTAGGGTTAGGGTTAGGGTTAGGGTTAGGGTTAGGGTTAGGGTTAGGGTTAGGGTTAGGGTTAGGGTTAGGGTTAGGGTTAGGGTTAGGGTTAGGGTTAGGGTTAGGGTTAGGGTTAGGGTTAGGGTTAGGGTTAGGGTTAGGGTTAGGGTTAGGGTTAGGGTTAGGGTTAGGGTTAGGGTTAGGGTTAGGGTTAGGGTTAGGGTTAGGGTTAGGGTTAGGGTTAGGGTTAGGGTTAGGGTTAGGGTTAGGGTTAGGGTTAGGGTTAGGGTTAGGGTTAGGGTTAGGGTTAGGGTTAGGGTTAGGGTTAGGGTTAGGGTTAGGGTTAGGGTTAGGGTTAGGGTTAGGGTTAGGGTTAGGGTTAGGGTTAGGGTTAGGGTTAGGGTTAGGGTTAGGGTTAGGGTTAGGGTTAGGGTTAGGGTTAGGGTTAGGGTTAGGGTTAGGGTTAGGGTTAGGGTTAGGGTTAGGGTTAGGGTTAGGGTTAGGGTTAGGGTTAGGGTTAGGGTTAGGGTTAGGGTTAGGGTTAGGGTTAGGGTTAGGGTTAGGGTTAGGGTTAGGGTTAGGGTTAGGGTTAGGGTTAGGGTTAGGGTTAGGGTTAGGGTTAGGGTTAGGGTTAGGGTTAGGGTTAGGGTTAGGGTTAGGGTTAGGGTTAGGGTTAGGGTTAGGGTTAGGGTTAGGGTTAGGGTTAGGGTTAGGGTTAGGGTTAGGGTTAGGGTTAGGGTTAGGGTTAGGGTTAGGGTTAGGGTTAGGGTTAGGGTTAGGGTTAGGGTTAGGGTTAGGGTTAGGGTTAGGGTTAGGGTTAGGGTTAGGGTTAGGGTTAGGGTTAGGGTTAGGGTTAGGGTTAGGGTTAGGGTTAGGGTTAGGGTTAGGGTTAGGGTTAGGGTTAGGGTTAGGGTTAGGGTTAGGGTTAGGGTTAGGGTTAGGGTTAGGGTTAGGGTTAGGGTTAGGGTTAGGGTTAGGGTTAGGGTTAGGGTTAGGGTTAGGGTTAGGGTTAGGGTTAGGGTTAGGGTTAGGGTTAGGGTTAGGGTTAGGGTTAGGGTTAGGGTTAGGGTTAGGGTTAGGGTTAGGGTTAGGGTTAGGGTTAGGGTTAGGGTTAGGGTTAGGGTTAGGGTTAGGGTTAGGGTTAGGGTTAGGGTTAGGGTTAGGGTTAGGGTTAGGGTTAGGGTTAGGGTTAGGGTTAGGGTTAGGGTTAGGGTTAGGGTTAGGGTTAGGGTTAGGGTTAGGGTTAGGGTTAGGGTTAGGGTTAGGGTTAGGGTTAGGGTTAGGGTTAGGGTTAGGGTTAGGGTTAGGGTTAGGGTTAGGGTTAGGGTTAGGGTTAGGGTTAGGGTTAGGGTTAGGGTTAGGGTTAGGGTTAGGGTTAGGGTTAGGGTTAGGGTTAGGGTTAGGGTTAGGGTTAGGGTTAGGGTTAGGGTTAGGGTTAGGGTTAGGGTTAGGGTTAGGGTTAGGGTTAGGGTTAGGGTTAGGGTTAGGGTTAGGGTTAGGGTTAGGGTTAGGGTTAGGGTTAGGGTTAGGGTTAGGGTTAGGGTTAGGGTTAGGGTTAGGGTTAGGGTTAGGGTTAGGGTTAGGGTTAGGGTTAGGGTTAGGGTTAGGGTTAGGGTTAGGGTTAGGGTTAGGGTTAGGGTTAGGGTTAGGGTTAGGGTTAGGGTTAGGGTTAGGGTTAGGGTTAGGGTTAGGGTTAGGGTTAGGGTTAGGGTTAGGGTTAGGGTTAGGGTTAGGGTTAGGGTTAGGGTTAGGGTTAGGGTTAGGGTTAGGGTTAGGGTTAGGGTTAGGGTTAGGGTTAGGGTTAGGGTTAGGGTTAGGGTTAGGGTTAGGGTTAGGGTTAGGGTTAGGGTTAGGGTTAGGGTTAGGGTTAGGGTTAGGGTTAGGGTTAGGGTTAGGGTTAGGGTTAGGGTTAGGGTTAGGGTTAGGGTTAGGGTTAGGGTTAGGGTTAGGGTTAGGGTTAGGGTTAGGGTTAGGGTTAGGGTTAGGGTTAGGGTTAGGGTTAGGGTTAGGGTTAGGGTTAGGGTTAGGGTTAGGGTTAGGGTTAGGGTTAGGGTTAGGGTTAGGGTTAGGGTTAGGGTTAGGGTTAGGGTTAGGGTTAGGGTTAGGGTTAGGGTTAGGGTTAGGGTTAGGGTTAGGGTTAGGGTTAGGGTTAGGGTTAGGGTTAGGGTTAGGGTTAGGGTTAGGGTTAGGGTTAGGGTTAGGGTTAGGGTTAGGGTTAGGGTTAGGGTTAGGGTTAGGGTTAGGGTTAGGGTTAGGGTTAGGGTTAGGGTTAGGGTTAGGGTTAGGGTTAGGGTTAGGGTTAGGGTTAGGGTTAGGGTTAGGGTTAGGGTTAGGGTTAGGGTTAGGGTTAGGGTTAGGGTTAGGGTTAGGGTTAGGGTTAGGGTTAGGGTTAGGGTTAGGGTTAGGGTTAGGGTTAGGGTTAGGGTTAGGGTTAGGGTTAGGGTTAGGGTTAGGGTTAGGGTTAGGGTTAGGGTTAGGGTTAGGGTTAGGGTTAGGGTTAGGGTTAGGGTTAGGGTTAGGGTTAGGGTTAGGGTTAGGGTTAGGGTTAGGGTTAGGGTTAGGGTTAGGGTTAGGGTTAGGGTTAGGGTTAGGGTTAGGGTTAGGGTTAGGGTTAGGGTTAGGGTTAGGGTTAGGGTTAGGGTTAGGGTTAGGGTTAGGGTTAGGGTTAGGGTTAGGGTTAGGGTTAGGGTTAGGGTTAGGGTTAGGGTTAGGGTTAGGGTTAGGGTTAGGGTTAGGGTTAGGGTTAGGGTTAGGGTTAGGGTTAGGGTTAGGGTTAGGGTTAGGGTTAGGGTTAGGGTTAGGGTTAGGGTTAGGGTTAGGGTTAGGGTTAGGGTTAGGGTTAGGGTTAGGGTTAGGGTTAGGGTTAGGGTTAGGGTTAGGGTTAGGGTTAGGGTTAGGGTTAGGGTTAGGGTTAGGGTTAGGGTTAGGGTTAGGGTTAGGGTTAGGGTTAGGGTTAGGGTTAGGGTTAGGGTTAGGGTTAGGGTTAGGGTTAGGGTTAGGGTTAGGGTTAGGGTTAGGGTTAGGGTTAGGGTTAGGGTTAGGGTTAGGGTTAGGGTTAGGGTTAGGGTTAGGGTTAGGGTTAGGGTTAGGGTTAGGGTTAGGGTTAGGGTTAGGGTTAGGGTTAGGGTTAGGGTTAGGGTTAGGGTTAGGGTTAGGGTTAGGGTTAGGGTTAGGGTTAGGGTTAGGGTTAGGGTTAGGGTTAGGGTTAGGGTTAGGGTTAGGGTTAGGGTTAGGGTTAGGGTTAGGGTTAGGGTTAGGGTTAGGGTTAGGGTTAGGGTTAGGGTTAGGGTTAGGGTTAGGGTTAGGGTTAGGGTTAGGGTTAGGGTTAGGGTTAGGGTTAGGGTTAGGGTTAGGGTTAGGGTTAGGGTTAGGGTTAGGGTTAGGGTTAGGGTTAGGGTTAGGGTTAGGGTTAGGGTTAGGGTTAGGGTTAGGGTTAGGGTTAGGGTTAGGGTTAGGGTTAGGGTTAGGGTTAGGGTTAGGGTTAGGGTTAGGGTTAGGGTTAGGGTTAGGGTTAGGGTTAGGGTTAGGGTTAGGGTTAGGGTTAGGGTTAGGGTTAGGGTTAGGGTTAGGGTTAGGGTTAGGGTTAGGGTTAGGGTTAGGGTTAGGGTTAGGGTTAGGGTTAGGGTTAGGGTTAGGGTTAGGGTTAGGGTTAGGGTTAGGGTTAGGGTTAGGGTTAGGGTTAGGGTTAGGGTTAGGGTTAGGGTTAGGGTTAGGGTTAGGGTTAGGGTTAGGGTTAGGGTTAGGGTTAGGGTTAGGGTTAGGGTTAGGGTTAGGGTTAGGGTTAGGGTTAGGGTTAGGGTTAGGGTTAGGGTTAGGGTTAGGGTTAGGGTTAGGGTTAGGGTTAGGGTTAGGGTTAGGGTTAGGGTTAGGGTTAGGGTTAGGGTTAGGGTTAGGGTTAGGGTTAGGGTTAGGGTTAGGGTTAGGGTTAGGGTTAGGGTTAGGGTTAGGGTTAGGGTTAGGGTTAGGGTTAGGGTTAGGGTTAGGGTTAGGGTTAGGGTTAGGGTTAGGGTTAGGGTTAGGGTTAGGGTTAGGGTTAGGGTTAGGGTTAGGGTTAGGGTTAGGGTTAGGGTTAGGGTTAGGGTTAGGGTTAGGGTTAGGGTTAGGGTTAGGGTTAGGGTTAGGGTTAGGGTTAGGGTTAGGGTTAGGGTTAGGGTTAGGGTTAGGGTTAGGGTTAGGGTTAGGGTTAGGGTTAGGGTTAGGGTTAGGGTTAGGGTTAGGGTTAGGGTTAGGGTTAGGGTTAGGGTTAGGGTTAGGGTTAGGGTTAGGGTTAGGGTTAGGGTTAGGGTTAGGGTTAGGGTTAGGGTTAGGGTTAGGGTTAGGGTTAGGGTTAGGGTTAGGGTTAGGGTTAGGGTTAGGGTTAGGGTTAGGGTTAGGGTTAGGGTTAGGGTTAGGGTTAGGGTTAGGGTTAGGGTTAGGGTTAGGGTTAGGGTTAGGGTTAGGGTTAGGGTTAGGGTTAGGGTTAGGGTTAGGGTTAGGGTTAGGGTTAGGGTTAGGGTTAGGGTTAGGGTTAGGGTTAGGGTTAGGGTTAGGGTTAGGGTTAGGGTTAGGGTTAGGGTTAGGGTTAGGGTTAGGGTTAGGGTTAGGGTTAGGGTTAGGGTTAGGGTTAGGGTTAGGGTTAGGGTTAGGGTTAGGGTTAGGGTTAGGGTTAGGGTTAGGGTTAGGGTTAGGGTTAGGGTTAGGGTTAGGGTTAGGGTTAGGGTTAGGGTTAGGGTTAGGGTTAGGGTTAGGGTTAGGGTTAGGGTTAGGGTTAGGGTTAGGGTTAGGGTTAGGGTTAGGGTTAGGGTTAGGGTTAGGGTTAGGGTTAGGGTTAGGGTTAGGGTTAGGGTTAGGGTTAGGGTTAGGGTTAGGGTTAGGGTTAGGGTTAGGGTTAGGGTTAGGGTTAGGGTTAGGGTTAGGGTTAGGGTTAGGGTTAGGGTTAGGGTTAGGGTTAGGGTTAGGGTTAGGGTTAGGGTTAGGGTTAGGGTTAGGGTTAGGGTTAGGGTTAGGGTTAGGGTTAGGGTTAGGGTTAGGGTTAGGGTTAGGGTTAGGGTTAGGGTTAGGGTTAGGGTTAGGGTTAGGGTTAGGGTTAGGGTTAGGGTTAGGGTTAGGGTTAGGGTTAGGGTTAGGGTTAGGGTTAGGGTTAGGGTTAGGGTTAGGGTTAGGGTTAGGGTTAGGGTTAGGGTTAGGGTTAGGGTTAGGGTTAGGGTTAGGGTTAGGGTTAGGGTTAGGGTTAGGGTTAGGGTTAGGGTTAGGGTTAGGGTTAGGGTTAGGGTTAGGGTTAGGGTTAGGGTTAGGGTTAGGGTTAGGGTTAGGGTTAGGGTTAGGGTTAGGGTTAGGGTTAGGGTTAGGGTTAGGGTTAGGGTTAGGGTTAGGGTTAGGGTTAGGGTTAGGGTTAGGGTTAGGGTTAGGGTTAGGGTTAGGGTTAGGGTTAGGGTTAGGGTTAGGGTTAGGGTTAGGGTTAGGGTTAGGGTTAGGGTTAGGGTTAGGGTTAGGGTTAGGGTTAGGGTTAGGGTTAGGGTTAGGGTTAGGGTTAGGGTTAGGGTTAGGGTTAGGGTTAGGGTTAGGGTTAGGGTTAGGGTTAGGGTTAGGGTTAGGGTTAGGGTTAGGGTTAGGGTTAGGGTTAGGGTTAGGGTTAGGGTTAGGGTTAGGGTTAGGGTTAGGGTTAGGGTTAGGGTTAGGGTTAGGGTTAGGGTTAGGGTTAGGGTTAGGGTTAGGGTTAGGGTTAGGGTTAGGGTTAGGGTTAGGGTTAGGGTTAGGGTTAGGGTTAGGGTTAGGGTTAGGGTTAGGGTTAGGGTTAGGGTTAGGGTTAGGGTTAGGGTTAGGGTTAGGGTTAGGGTTAGGGTTAGGGTTAGGGTTAGGGTTAGGGTTAGGGTTAGGGTTAGGGTTAGGGTTAGGGTTAGGGTTAGGGTTAGGGTTAGGGTTAGGGTTAGGGTTAGGGTTAGGGTTAGGGTTAGGGTTAGGGTTAGGGTTAGGGTTAGGGTTAGGGTTAGGGTTAGGGTTAGGGTTAGGGTTAGGGTTAGGGTTAGGGTTAGGGTTAGGGTTAGGGTTAGGGTTAGGGTTAGGGTTAGGGTTAGGGTTAGGGTTAGGGTTAGGGTTAGGGTTAGGGTTAGGGTTAGGGTTAGGGTTAGGGTTAGGGTTAGGGTTAGGGTTAGGGTTAGGGTTAGGGTTAGGGTTAGGGTTAGGGTTAGGGTTAGGGTTAGGGTTAGGGTTAGGGTTAGGGTTAGGGTTAGGGTTAGGGTTAGGGTTAGGGTTAGGGTTAGGGTTAGGGTTAGGGTTAGGGTTAGGGTTAGGGTTAGGGTTAGGGTTAGGGTTAGGGTTAGGGTTAGGGTTAGGGTTAGGGTTAGGGTTAGGGTTAGGGTTAGGGTTAGGGTTAGGGTTAGGGTTAGGGTTAGGGTTAGGGTTAGGGTTAGGGTTAGGGTTAGGGTTAGGGTTAGGGTTAGGGTTAGGGTTAGGGTTAGGGTTAGGGTTAGGGTTAGGGTTAGGGTTAGGGTTAGGGTTAGGGTTAGGGTTAGGGTTAGGGTTAGGGTTAGGGTTAGGGTTAGGGTTAGGGTTAGGGTTAGGGTTAGGGTTAGGGTTAGGGTTAGGGTTAGGGTTAGGGTTAGGGTTAGGGTTAGGGTTAGGGTTAGGGTTAGGGTTAGGGTTAGGGTTAGGGTTAGGGTTAGGGTTAGGGTTAGGGTTAGGGTTAGGGTTAGGGTTAGGGTTAGGGTTAGGGTTAGGGTTAGGGTTAGGGTTAGGGTTAGGGTTAGGGTTAGGGTTAGGGTTAGGGTTAGGGTTAGGGTTAGGGTTAGGGTTAGGGTTAGGGTTAGGGTTAGGGTTAGGGTTAGGGTTAGGGTTAGGGTTAGGGTTAGGGTTAGGGTTAGGGTTAGGGTTAGGGTTAGGGTTAGGGTTAGGGTTAGGGTTAGGGTTAGGGTTAGGGTTAGGGTTAGGGTTAGGGTTAGGGTTAGGGTTAGGGTTAGGGTTAGGGTTAGGGTTAGGGTTAGGGTTAGGGTTAGGGTTAGGGTTAGGGTTAGGGTTAGGGTTAGGGTTAGGGTTAGGGTTAGGGTTAGGGTTAGGGTTAGGGTTAGGGTTAGGGTTAGGGTTAGGGTTAGGGTTAGGGTTAGGGTTAGGGTTAGGGTTAGGGTTAGGGTTAGGGTTAGGGTTAGGGTTAGGGTTAGGGTTAGGGTTAGGGTTAGGGTTAGGGTTAGGGTTAGGGTTAGGGTTAGGGTTAGGGTTAGGGTTAGGGTTAGGGTTAGGGTTAGGGTTAGGGTTAGGGTTAGGGTTAGGGTTAGGGTTAGGGTTAGGGTTAGGGTTAGGGTTAGGGTTAGGGTTAGGGTTAGGGTTAGGGTTAGGGTTAGGGTTAGGGTTAGGGTTAGGGTTAGGGTTAGGGTTAGGGTTAGGGTTAGGGTTAGGGTTAGGGTTAGGGTTAGGGTTAGGGTTAGGGTTAGGGTTAGGGTTAGGGTTAGGGTTAGGGTTAGGGTTAGGGTTAGGGTTAGGGTTAGGGTTAGGGTTAGGGTTAGGGTTAGGGTTAGGGTTAGGGTTAGGGTTAGGGTTAGGGTTAGGGTTAGGGTTAGGGTTAGGGTTAGGGTTAGGGTTAGGGTTAGGGTTAGGGTTAGGGTTAGGGTTAGGGTTAGGGTTAGGGTTAGGGTTAGGGTTAGGGTTAGGGTTAGGGTTAGGGTTAGGGTTAGGGTTAGGGTTAGGGTTAGGGTTAGGGTTAGGGTTAGGGTTAGGGTTAGGGTTAGGGTTAGGGTTAGGGTTAGGGTTAGGGTTAGGGTTAGGGTTAGGGTTAGGGTTAGGGTTAGGGTTAGGGTTAGGGTTAGGGTTAGGGTTAGGGTTAGGGTTAGGGTTAGGGTTAGGGTTAGGGTTAGGGTTAGGGTTAGGGTTAGGGTTAGGGTTAGGGTTAGGGTTAGGGTTAGGGTTAGGGTTAGGGTTAGGGTTAGGGTTAGGGTTAGGGTTAGGGTTAGGGTTAGGGTTAGGGTTAGGGTTAGGGTTAGGGTTAGGGTTAGGGTTAGGGTTAGGGTTAGGGTTAGGGTTAGGGTTAGGGTTAGGGTTAGGGTTAGGGTTAGGGTTAGGGTTAGGGTTAGGGTTAGGGTTAGGGTTAGGGTTAGGGTTAGGGTTAGGGTTAGGGTTAGGGTTAGGGTTAGGGTTAGGGTTAGGGTTAGGGTTAGGGTTAGGGTTAGGGTTAGGGTTAGGGTTAGGGTTAGGGTTAGGGTTAGGGTTAGGGTTAGGGTTAGGGTTAGGGTTAGGGTTAGGGTTAGGGTTAGGGTTAGGGTTAGGGTTAGGGTTAGGGTTAGGGTTAGGGTTAGGGTTAGGGTTAGGGTTAGGGTTAGGGTTAGGGTTAGGGTTAGGGTTAGGGTTAGGGTTAGGGTTAGGGTTAGGGTTAGGGTTAGGGTTAGGGTTAGGGTTAGGGTTAGGGTTAGGGTTAGGGTTAGGGTTAGGGTTAGGGTTAGGGTTAGGGTTAGGGTTAGGGTTAGGGTTAGGGTTAGGGTTAGGGTTAGGGTTAGGGTTAGGGTTAGGGTTAGGGTTAGGGTTAGGGTTAGGGTTAGGGTTAGGGTTAGGGTTAGGGTTAGGGTTAGGGTTAGGGTTAGGGTTAGGGTTAGGGTTAGGGTTAGGGTTAGGGTTAGGGTTAGGGTTAGGGTTAGGGTTAGGGTTAGGGTTAGGGTTAGGGTTAGGGTTAGGGTTAGGGTTAGGGTTAGGGTTAGGGTTAGGGTTAGGGTTAGGGTTAGGGTTAGGGTTAGGGTTAGGGTTAGGGTTAGGGTTAGGGTTAGGGTTAGGGTTAGGGTTAGGGTTAGGGTTAGGGTTAGGGTTAGGGTTAGGGTTAGGGTTAGGGTTAGGGTTAGGGTTAGGGTTAGGGTTAGGGTTAGGGTTAGGGTTAGGGTTAGGGTTAGGGTTAGGGTTAGGGTTAGGGTTAGGGTTAGGGTTAGGGTTAGGGTTAGGGTTAGGGTTAGGGTTAGGGTTAGGGTTAGGGTTAGGGTTAGGGTTAGGGTTAGGGTTAGGGTTAGGGTTAGGGTTAGGGTTAGGGTTAGGGTTAGGGTTAGGGTTAGGGTTAGGGTTAGGGTTAGGGTTAGGGTTAGGGTTAGGGTTAGGGTTAGGGTTAGGGTTAGGGTTAGGGTTAGGGTTAGGGTTAGGGTTAGGGTTAGGGTTAGGGTTAGGGTTAGGGTTAGGGTTAGGGTTAGGGTTAGGGTTAGGGTTAGGGTTAGGGTTAGGGTTAGGGTTAGGGTTAGGGTTAGGGTTAGGGTTAGGGTTAGGGTTAGGGTTAGGGTTAGGGTTAGGGTTAGGGTTAGGGTTAGGGTTAGGGTTAGGGTTAGGGTTAGGGTTAGGGTTAGGGTTAGGGTTAGGGTTAGGGTTAGGGTTAGGGTTAGGGTTAGGGTTAGGGTTAGGGTTAGGGTTAGGGTTAGGGTTAGGGTTAGGGTTAGGGTTAGGGTTAGGGTTAGGGTTAGGGTTAGGGTTAGGGTTAGGGTTAGGGTTAGGGTTAGGGTTAGGGTTAGGGTTAGGGTTAGGGTTAGGGTTAGGGTTAGGGTTAGGGTTAGGGTTAGGGTTAGGGTTAGGGTTAGGGTTAGGGTTAGGGTTAGGGTTAGGGTTAGGGTTAGGGTTAGGGTTAGGGTTAGGGTTAGGGTTAGGGTTAGGGTTAGGGTTAGGGTTAGGGTTAGGGTTAGGGTTAGGGTTAGGGTTAGGGTTAGGGTTAGGGTTAGGGTTAGGGTTAGGGTTAGGGTTAGGGTTAGGGTTAGGGTTAGGGTTAGGGTTAGGGTTAGGGTTAGGGTTAGGGTTAGGGTTAGGGTTAGGGTTAGGGTTAGGGTTAGGGTTAGGGTTAGGGTTAGGGTTAGGGTTAGGGTTAGGGTTAGGGTTAGGGTTAGGGTTAGGGTTAGGGTTAGGGTTAGGGTTAGGGTTAGGGTTAGGGTTAGGGTTAGGGTTAGGGTTAGGGTTAGGGTTAGGGTTAGGGTTAGGGTTAGGGTTAGGGTTAGGGTTAGGGTTAGGGTTAGGGTTAGGGTTAGGGTTAGGGTTAGGGTTAGGGTTAGGGTTAGGGTTAGGGTTAGGGTTAGGGTTAGGGTTAGGGTTAGGGTTAGGGTTAGGGTTAGGGTTAGGGTTAGGGTTAGGGTTAGGGTTAGGGTTAGGGTTAGGGTTAGGGTTAGGGTTAGGGTTAGGGTTAGGGTTAGGGTTAGGGTTAGGGTTAGGGTTAGGGTTAGGGTTAGGGTTAGGGTTAGGGTTAGGGTTAGGGTTAGGGTTAGGGTTAGGGTTAGGGTTAGGGTTAGGGTTAGGGTTAGGGTTAGGGTTAGGGTTAGGGTTAGGGTTAGGGTTAGGGTTAGGGTTAGGGTTAGGGTTAGGGTTAGGGTTAGGGTTAGGGTTAGGGTTAGGGTTAGGGTTAGGGTTAGGGTTAGGGTTAGGGTTAGGGTTAGGGTTAGGGTTAGGGTTAGGGTTAGGGTTAGGGTTAGGGTTAGGGTTAGGGTTAGGGTTAGGGTTAGGGTTAGGGTTAGGGTTAGGGTTAGGGTTAGGGTTAGGGTTAGGGTTAGGGTTAGGGTTAGGGTTAGGGTTAGGGTTAGGGTTAGGGTTAGGGTTAGGGTTAGGGTTAGGGTTAGGGTTAGGGTTAGGGTTAGGGTTAGGGTTAGGGTTAGGGTTAGGGTTAGGGTTAGGGTTAGGGTTAGGGTTAGGGTTAGGGTTAGGGTTAGGGTTAGGGTTAGGGTTAGGGTTAGGGTTAGGGTTAGGGTTAGGGTTAGGGTTAGGGTTAGGGTTAGGGTTAGGGTTAGGGTTAGGGTTAGGGTTAGGGTTAGGGTTAGGGTTAGGGTTAGGGTTAGGGTTAGGGTTAGGGTTAGGGTTAGGGTTAGGGTTAGGGTTAGGGTTAGGGTTAGGGTTAGGGTTAGGGTTAGGGTTAGGGTTAGGGTTAGGGTTAGGGTTAGGGTTAGGGTTAGGGTTAGGGTTAGGGTTAGGGTTAGGGTTAGGGTTAGGGTTAGGGTTAGGGTTAGGGTTAGGGTTAGGGTTAGGGTTAGGGTTAGGGTTAGGGTTAGGGTTAGGGTTAGGGTTAGGGTTAGGGTTAGGGTTAGGGTTAGGGTTAGGGTTAGGGTTAGGGTTAGGGTTAGGGTTAGGGTTAGGGTTAGGGTTAGGGTTAGGGTTAGGGTTAGGGTTAGGGTTAGGGTTAGGGTTAGGGTTAGGGTTAGGGTTAGGGTTAGGGTTAGGGTTAGGGTTAGGGTTAGGGTTAGGGTTAGGGTTAGGGTTAGGGTTAGGGTTAGGGTTAGGGTTAGGGTTAGGGTTAGGGTTAGGGTTAGGGTTAGGGTTAGGGTTAGGGTTAGGGTTAGGGTTAGGGTTAGGGTTAGGGTTAGGGTTAGGGTTAGGGTTAGGGTTAGGGTTAGGGTTAGGGTTAGGGTTAGGGTTAGGGTTAGGGTTAGGGTTAGGGTTAGGGTTAGGGTTAGGGTTAGGGTTAGGGTTAGGGTTAGGGTTAGGGTTAGGGTTAGGGTTAGGGTTAGGGTTAGGGTTAGGGTTAGGGTTAGGGTTAGGGTTAGGGTTAGGGTTAGGGTTAGGGTTAGGGTTAGGGTTAGGGTTAGGGTTAGGGTTAGGGTTAGGGTTAGGGTTAGGGTTAGGGTTAGGGTTAGGGTTAGGGTTAGGGTTAGGGTTAGGGTTAGGGTTAGGGTTAGGGTTAGGGTTAGGGTTAGGGTTAGGGTTAGGGTTAGGGTTAGGGTTAGGGTTAGGGTTAGGGTTAGGGTTAGGGTTAGGGTTAGGGTTAGGGTTAGGGTTAGGGTTAGGGTTAGGGTTAGGGTTAGGGTTAGGGTTAGGGTTAGGGTTAGGGTTAGGGTTAGGGTTAGGGTTAGGGTTAGGGTTAGGGTTAGGGTTAGGGTTAGGGTTAGGGTTAGGGTTAGGGTTAGGGTTAGGGTTAGGGTTAGGGTTAGGGTTAGGGTTAGGGTTAGGGTTAGGGTTAGGGTTAGGGTTAGGGTTAGGGTTAGGGTTAGGGTTAGGGTTAGGGTTAGGGTTAGGGTTAGGGTTAGGGTTAGGGTTAGGGTTAGGGTTAGGGTTAGGGTTAGGGTTAGGGTTAGGGTTAGGGTTAGGGTTAGGGTTAGGGTTAGGGTTAGGGTTAGGGTTAGGGTTAGGGTTAGGGTTAGGGTTAGGGTTAGGGTTAGGGTTAGGGTTAGGGTTAGGGTTAGGGTTAGGGTTAGGGTTAGGGTTAGGGTTAGGGTTAGGGTTAGGGTTAGGGTTAGGGTTAGGGTTAGGGTTAGGGTTAGGGTTAGGGTTAGGGTTAGGGTTAGGGTTAGGGTTAGGGTTAGGGTTAGGGTTAGGGTTAGGGTTAGGGTTAGGGTTAGGGTTAGGGTTAGGGTTAGGGTTAGGGTTAGGGTTAGGGTTAGGGTTAGGGTTAGGGTTAGGGTTAGGGTTAGGGTTAGGGTTAGGGTTAGGGTTAGGGTTAGGGTTAGGGTTAGGGTTAGGGTTAGGGTTAGGGTTAGGGTTAGGGTTAGGGTTAGGGTTAGGGTTAGGGTTAGGGTTAGGGTTAGGGTTAGGGTTAGGGTTAGGGTTAGGGTTAGGGTTAGGGTTAGGGTTAGGGTTAGGGTTAGGGTTAGGGTTAGGGTTAGGGTTAGGGTTAGGGTTAGGGTTAGGGTTAGGGTTAGGGTTAGGGTTAGGGTTAGGGTTAGGGTTAGGGTTAGGGTTAGGGTTAGGGTTAGGGTTAGGGTTAGGGTTAGGGTTAGGGTTAGGGTTAGGGTTAGGGTTAGGGTTAGGGTTAGGGTTAGGGTTAGGGTTAGGGTTAGGGTTAGGGTTAGGGTTAGGGTTAGGGTTAGGGTTAGGGTTAGGGTTAGGGTTAGGGTTAGGGTTAGGGTTAGGGTTAGGGTTAGGGTTAGGGTTAGGGTTAGGGTTAGGGTTAGGGTTAGGGTTAGGGTTAGGGTTAGGGTTAGGGTTAGGGTTAGGGTTAGGGTTAGGGTTAGGGTTAGGGTTAGGGTTAGGGTTAGGGTTAGGGTTAGGGTTAGGGTTAGGGTTAGGGTTAGGGTTAGGGTTAGGGTTAGGGTTAGGGTTAGGGTTAGGGTTAGGGTTAGGGTTAGGGTTAGGGTTAGGGTTAGGGTTAGGGTTAGGGTTAGGGTTAGGGTTAGGGTTAGGGTTAGGGTTAGGGTTAGGGTTAGGGTTAGGGTTAGGGTTAGGGTTAGGGTTAGGGTTAGGGTTAGGGTTAGGGTTAGGGTTAGGGTTAGGGTTAGGGTTAGGGTTAGGGTTAGGGTTAGGGTTAGGGTTAGGGTTAGGGTTAGGGTTAGGGTTAGGGTTAGGGTTAGGGTTAGGGTTAGGGTTAGGGTTAGGGTTAGGGTTAGGGTTAGGGTTAGGGTTAGGGTTAGGGTTAGGGTTAGGGTTAGGGTTAGGGTTAGGGTTAGGGTTAGGGTTAGGGTTAGGGTTAGGGTTAGGGTTAGGGTTAGGGTTAGGGTTAGGGTTAGGGTTAGGGTTAGGGTTAGGGTTAGGGTTAGGGTTAGGGTTAGGGTTAGGGTTAGGGTTAGGGTTAGGGTTAGGGTTAGGGTTAGGGTTAGGGTTAGGGTTAGGGTTAGGGTTAGGGTTAGGGTTAGGGTTAGGGTTAGGGTTAGGGTTAGGGTTAGGGTTAGGGTTAGGGTTAGGGTTAGGGTTAGGGTTAGGGTTAGGGTTAGGGTTAGGGTTAGGGTTAGGGTTAGGGTTAGGGTTAGGGTTAGGGTTAGGGTTAGGGTTAGGGTTAGGGTTAGGGTTAGGGTTAGGGTTAGGGTTAGGGTTAGGGTTAGGGTTAGGGTTAGGGTTAGGGTTAGGGTTAGGGTTAGGGTTAGGGTTAGGGTTAGGGTTAGGGTTAGGGTTAGGGTTAGGGTTAGGGTTAGGGTTAGGGTTAGGGTTAGGGTTAGGGTTAGGGTTAGGGTTAGGGTTAGGGTTAGGGTTAGGGTTAGGGTTAGGGTTAGGGTTAGGGTTAGGGTTAGGGTTAGGGTTAGGGTTAGGGTTAGGGTTAGGGTTAGGGTTAGGGTTAGGGTTAGGGTTAGGGTTAGGGTTAGGGTTAGGGTTAGGGTTAGGGTTAGGGTTAGGGTTAGGGTTAGGGTTAGGGTTAGGGTTAGGGTTAGGGTTAGGGTTAGGGTTAGGGTTAGGGTTAGGGTTAGGGTTAGGGTTAGGGTTAGGGTTAGGGTTAGGGTTAGGGTTAGGGTTAGGGTTAGGGTTAGGGTTAGGGTTAGGGTTAGGGTTAGGGTTAGGGTTAGGGTTAGGGTTAGGGTTAGGGTTAGGGTTAGGGTTAGGGTTAGGGTTAGGGTTAGGGTTAGGGTTAGGGTTAGGGTTAGGGTTAGGGTTAGGGTTAGGGTTAGGGTTAGGGTTAGGGTTAGGGTTAGGGTTAGGGTTAGGGTTAGGGTTAGGGTTAGGGTTAGGGTTAGGGTTAGGGTTAGGGTTAGGGTTAGGGTTAGGGTTAGGGTTAGGGTTAGGGTTAGGGTTAGGGTTAGGGTTAGGGTTAGGGTTAGGGTTAGGGTTAGGGTTAGGGTTAGGGTTAGGGTTAGGGTTAGGGTTAGGGTTAGGGTTAGGGTTAGGGTTAGGGTTAGGGTTAGGGTTAGGGTTAGGGTTAGGGTTAGGGTTAGGGTTAGGGTTAGGGTTAGGGTTAGGGTTAGGGTTAGGGTTAGGGTTAGGGTTAGGGTTAGGGTTAGGGTTAGGGTTAGGGTTAGGGTTAGGGTTAGGGTTAGGGTTAGGGTTAGGGTTAGGGTTAGGGTTAGGGTTAGGGTTAGGGTTAGGGTTAGGGTTAGGGTTAGGGTTAGGGTTAGGGTTAGGGTTAGGGTTAGGGTTAGGGTTAGGGTTAGGGTTAGGGTTAGGGTTAGGGTTAGGGTTAGGGTTAGGGTTAGGGTTAGGGTTAGGGTTAGGGTTAGGGTTAGGGTTAGGGTTAGGGTTAGGGTTAGGGTTAGGGTTAGGGTTAGGGTTAGGGTTAGGGTTAGGGTTAGGGTTAGGGTTAGGGTTAGGGTTAGGGTTAGGGTTAGGGTTAGGGTTAGGGTTAGGGTTAGGGTTAGGGTTAGGGTTAGGGTTAGGGTTAGGGTTAGGGTTAGGGTTAGGGTTAGGGTTAGGGTTAGGGTTAGGGTTAGGGTTAGGGTTAGGGTTAGGGTTAGGGTTAGGGTTAGGGTTAGGGTTAGGGTTAGGGTTAGGGTTAGGGTTAGGGTTAGGGTTAGGGTTAGGGTTAGGGTTAGGGTTAGGGTTAGGGTTAGGGTTAGGGTTAGGGTTAGGGTTAGGGTTAGGGTTAGGGTTAGGGTTAGGGTTAGGGTTAGGGTTAGGGTTAGGGTTAGGGTTAGGGTTAGGGTTAGGGTTAGGGTTAGGGTTAGGGTTAGGGTTAGGGTTAGGGTTAGGGTTAGGGTTAGGGTTAGGGTTAGGGTTAGGGTTAGGGTTAGGGTTAGGGTTAGGGTTAGGGTTAGGGTTAGGGTTAGGGTTAGGGTTAGGGTTAGGGTTAGGGTTAGGGTTAGGGTTAGGGTTAGGGTTAGGGTTAGGGTTAGGGTTAGGGTTAGGGTTAGGGTTAGGGTTAGGGTTAGGGTTAGGGTTAGGGTTAGGGTTAGGGTTAGGGTTAGGGTTAGGGTTAGGGTTAGGGTTAGGGTTAGGGTTAGGGTTAGGGTTAGGGTTAGGGTTAGGGTTAGGGTTAGGGTTAGGGTTAGGGTTAGGGTTAGGGTTAGGGTTAGGGTTAGGGTTAGGGTTAGGGTTAGGGTTAGGGTTAGGGTTAGGGTTAGGGTTAGGGTTAGGGTTAGGGTTAGGGTTAGGGTTAGGGTTAGGGTTAGGGTTAGGGTTAGGGTTAGGGTTAGGGTTAGGGTTAGGGTTAGGGTTAGGGTTAGGGTTAGGGTTAGGGTTAGGGTTAGGGTTAGGGTTAGGGTTAGGGTTAGGGTTAGGGTTAGGGTTAGGGTTAGGGTTAGGGTTAGGGTTAGGGTTAGGGTTAGGGTTAGGGTTAGGGTTAGGGTTAGGGTTAGGGTTAGGGTTAGGGTTAGGGTTAGGGTTAGGGTTAGGGTTAGGGTTAGGGTTAGGGTTAGGGTTAGGGTTAGGGTTAGGGTTAGGGTTAGGGTTAGGGTTAGGGTTAGGGTTAGGGTTAGGGTTAGGGTTAGGGTTAGGGTTAGGGTTAGGGTTAGGGTTAGGGTTAGGGTTAGGGTTAGGGTTAGGGTTAGGGTTAGGGTTAGGGTTAGGGTTAGGGTTAGGGTTAGGGTTAGGGTTAGGGTTAGGGTTAGGGTTAGGGTTAGGGTTAGGGTTAGGGTTAGGGTTAGGGTTAGGGTTAGGGTTAGGGTTAGGGTTAGGGTTAGGGTTAGGGTTAGGGTTAGGGTTAGGGTTAGGGTTAGGGTTAGGGTTAGGGTTAGGGTTAGGGTTAGGGTTAGGGTTAGGGTTAGGGTTAGGGTTAGGGTTAGGGTTAGGGTTAGGGTTAGGGTTAGGGTTAGGGTTAGGGTTAGGGTTAGGGTTAGGGTTAGGGTTAGGGTTAGGGTTAGGGTTAGGGTTAGGGTTAGGGTTAGGGTTAGGGTTAGGGTTAGGGTTAGGGTTAGGGTTAGGGTTAGGGTTAGGGTTAGGGTTAGGGTTAGGGTTAGGGTTAGGGTTAGGGTTAGGGTTAGGGTTAGGGTTAGGGTTAGGGTTAGGGTTAGGGTTAGG